>NC_056727.1:716716485-717016485 GCF_019279795.1 Protopterus annectens | reverse complement strand
TACAGCAGCTACCTGTTATACCCTGATGGTTTAGTGCATCTCCTCACCCCTATTTCCTGAACTGCTGTTGGTGTAGTTACAGCCCTTAAATTTATGTGTAATTCATGATGATCTAATGCATTCCCCCACACCACAATCCTCATGCTGTCAGTGCCATTACAGCACTTGCTTTGTGTATTCCCTGGTGTCTAGTGGTCCTCCCCCACTCCCAATTCCTGTTGTGTTGTTGGTGCCATTACAGCATTATAAGAGTAATCCGTGATGGTTTAGTACATCCCTCACCCCTAATCCCTGTTGTTCTACTGGTACCACTATGGCAATTGCTTTGAGTATTCCCTGATATCTAGTGCATCCCGCAACCCTGATCCCCATATTGCCACTAGTGCCATTTGGTACTGCTTCCCATAGCTGAGGAGGAGATTTCTTATAATCATGAGCAGTCTCAGAGGAGGATGACCAGGTTAGTGAGTATGAAAAAAGTTACTGCTTTTAATTAAATAATTATACAGGAGGAAGCCATGCATTCTGTGTTCTATTCTGCAGCAAATAAAATTAATGTAGTCTACCATTTTTAAAGTAATTCACAAATAAAAGGTAACCAGAGCAGAAGAGCACAGATAGTTCAACAATAAGGAACATTTACAGTACAGTTAATTGTAATACCATTTGGAAGAATTCTTAGTGTAAAATGTAGTAATATATCATGTAGTATACCTGTTTATTAGATGCATACTAAGCAATGGTAATAGAATAAAAGTTGTTGCATCAGCAAATTATAAATGCATTTATTATCTCCATGTTGTGTCTCTCTTTCTGCCCCTTGCTTTTTTATTATTATGCACTGTTTTCCATTTATTGTTTCCCTTCTCTTCCTTCTGTGTTCCCTTTTCTTCAAGTCCAGGTATCCCAGAAGCAGCCCAGCCACATGCCTCCCAGGTCAAGGAACATTACCCATCTTACTCTTCCACCCAGCGATGTTCTCAGGAGGAGGTTAGGGCAGTGGCTCCAGTCCAGTAAGCACCTTGGCACAGAGTGCCAAGGAGGGCATGCACTTTGGGACCTGGTGGAAGATGTGACTGAGTGGAAAGTGAAAATACATCTTCAGCCCATGCAAAATCCTCTCCAGCAGGTAGAAGTCTCACTGCCCAGTTAGCTCTCAACCAACAAATCCCTGGAGACTACCACCCCCCTCCCCTGTCATCAGGATCCTCCAGTGCAGGTCCATCATGTAGTAAGAATATTTGAGGTTCTCTAGACTGGGGTGAGAACTGCTCCAACACCTCCTCACCCTCCCTTTCTTTCCTTACACTCTCTCCTACACCCTCTTCCCTACTTTCTTTCTCAAATTCCTTCTTATATAGTAAAGAAAAAAAATGAAAACTAGGGGGAGTCTATTCCCCACCAAAAAAAATAGCACCGTCCTCTCCCACCTTTGCCAGCACAATCCTTTTGATGCCTTCCATCTGTGTCCCTTTTGTTCTTTCTCCCAATTTTCCAGCTAACCTGTCCTACCCTTTCACACTGTACAAGGATCCAGTCAGGGTGTCCACACAAGGACACCCCGATAGTTGCTATATAACCCTTTTATCTTTTTTTAATATTCATTCTGCATAGCTGCACTGAGCTCAGCTTACCCAACTATCTGCCAGTAGTTTATGCAGGCTTGCACAATGCTGCACTCGTCCTTAACATCTGAAAACAGCTAAAAGTAACTGCGACTTTACACACTAATGGATGCATTCACACTTAAGACATTTTAAATCCATTTTATGAACTTATGGACAGTACAAAATATAGCAGGCATGTCTGTACAGGCTTTCACTTTGCAGTAGTCGGTGCTATTGATCTGCAGAAAGCACAGCTTCACCTATATGTAAGCATATATTTATGCTTACATATAGGCGAAGCTGTGCTTTCTGCAGATCAACCTCGTGCAACTATAAACCCTGGTGCCTACACATACTACCTGTAATATTAACTAAGAAAGCATGTGTTCAAGAAGGAAGAGAGATTCAGTAAGACAAAGAGTTACAAAACAGGAAATTATGTAAAACTATACCAGCGAAAGGGTTTACTTCTGAAATATTCTGGAAGCTGGTTCTTAAAGTATCATTTTTTGAACTTAGAGAGAATGGGAGTGAGCTCCAATGGCAACGTCAACAAAGTTGAATCATCATTTTGGTTATAAGCTGTAATTTAGTCCCCGTCTGGATTGAATTACCACTATAACCATTAAAGATGCTGTACTAAAACTTGCAATATATGAATCTATGGAGCAAAACTTTTATACTTTAAATACCTTGAATCGTAAAACGTCATTTTATAATATTTGAAAAATCTGAACAAAAAGCAAATTTCAACTGTTAAAAGCAACACTTTCTCAACAAATTACTGAAAAAAAACCAGCTTGCAAGTGTTATTTTTTTTTTCTTCCAGGGAAGTAATTTTATTGTAATAATGGCCAGGTGTGTTATGTGTCAGAACATAAGCACAATGAAAAAATTATTACAGCACTGAAAAACACAGGTACAAAATACATACTGAGAACTGACGAGTGATTCATACTTCCTGTGACTTTTTGAACTAAAATACAGACATTCATGAGCACATTCATTACTATGATGCCCAATGCAATCTACTGTGCATTTCTGACTAAAACCTAAAAAAAGTAGACTTCCTGGGCCATCTTCATTATGGTATCATGCACCATTACTGACACTGCTTGTGTTTTGTAGTATATACATCATCACTTTTTGTCTGCCTGTAACATCACCAAACTCTAGAAACTTACAGTGACACTGACATTACCATTTTCCCATTATCTCAGTTTTGTTCCAGGTTCCTCTTCATTAACACGTTCTTCACATGAAAAATACAGCATTATTAGAACTGTTATCCAATGTCACCTTACTTACTGTACTTAGGGGTTCCTTTCATTTTCATACTACCACATATCATTTCCAAAATTAAAGCCACATCCTAGCCCATACAAGCACCAAAAAGATAAGCAGCAACAAATTATTTCCAGTTTTCTAGGTGTCTTTAATATGCTCTGTAAGTGAAAATACATACACACACATACACCTTTTAGGCAGTTATTGCACCTCACATATTTTTACATTCAGCATCTACCACTTAAACTTAACACTCAGTTACCAATGAGGAAGCCCATGACTTTATTACCAAAGACAAATCCACCTCCCAAACTTAGCGATGAACCGAATAAAATCCAATTTTTTACCACTGCTCTGAATCTGGTACCATTGCTTAGACATTTTCAAAAATTTTGCCTCAACATTCTATTTTTTGTAGCACCATCCAATGGCTACATAGTTCAAATAAGTTCAGTTCATTTTAGTGTCTTTTTATGCACCATTACAAGTTAGTTCTCTGTAGAAATACAGTAATAAAAGACAACAGAACTATTACAAAAAAAAAGAGTTATGAAACCATACTGCCTACTGAAATAGTAACATAAGTAAAAAAAACTGAAAGAGCAAAGAAAAATAAATGATTTACAAAGAGTTGATATCGTAAAAAAATATCCTACATTTCTACTTAACAAAGTCACTTTTTTGTAGCAAGTATTTTTAAGAAATTCGGTGGTGCAGTGGTAGCATTGTTGCCTCACAGCAAGAGGTTCTCCCGTTCGATTCTCAGCTAGTGTTCGAGGAGTGCCTTCTGTGTGGAGTCTGCATGTCCTCCCCGCGGGTCGAGTGGCGTTCCGAAAGACATGCGTGAATGGGCGTGCCTTCGTTGAAGGTTAGGCGTCGAGCTGGCAACTCAGCACCGTGAAAAAATCTATTGCCAATCATTAGCGGACCGGAGTTCCGCTGTGGCGACCCCTAACCGGGAAAAGCCGAAAGACAACAACAACATTTTTAAGAAATTCATGTGTGAAGTTTAGCTGTTAGCATAGTCTGAAATCTCTGTAACCTGTATTTAGCAATTGTATTATTCTAACTACTGTATATCATTACAAAATTATGAGGCTTTTTATTGATACATCATGAACACAACAGTTATCATTCTTCTGTCATGGCAAGTATGGTTTTGTCAATCTCAAAAATTAAATTACTGTTCATATATAACAGTTTAGAAGCAATCAAATTATTTTTTGCCTTCATTCATAAACCAGGGCCATTAAAGGGTCAAACCAGATATTTTGTAAACAGCAAAGAGATTTTATGTTTACTTATTCTGTTTGTTAATGCAATAGCTGGGCAGATCAAAAGTGACAGACTTTTTCAGTCATGACTCGGGCCTTAATGTGGCAAGACATTTATAAGGAAAACGTTTTAAGAAATCAAAGGTAAAACTATTTTAAACCAACTACAAGTATCTGCACTTTTGTAAAGCTGTACAGATGTATTTATAATTATTTTCACTTTTTAAAATGTGTATAGTCAGCAGAATTTAACAAAGCTGAGATCACTTTCACATACTAATGACCACACTTTCAGTTATAAGGAAACTTTTTAAAGAAATCAGAGGGAGGCATATTTTAAACAGACTACAAGTATCTGCACTTTTGTAAAACTGTACAGATGTATTTAATTATTTTCACATTTGAAAATGTATAATCAGCAGAATTTAACAAAGCTGAGATCACTTTGACATTATAATGACCACACTTTCCTCAGCTTTACTTCATCTAACTTTGACCCAAGGTTTCCATACACAGTTATAATAAATATATAAGGCCTCTGTCTCTCTCTCTCTCCCTCTCTCTTTCTACACTTTAATCAAAGCAGCTGGTCAAACTCAACTATTTGACAGTATAATGCACATGGATACACGTATAGATATAGCTAAGCAGATATACACACACACATACATATATATATACATATATATATATATATATATATATATGGGTCTAGGACACATGCTCGACTAGCATGTGTCCGAATCACAAAACACAGAACACACATACACGAAAGCGCTTAACATCGAAAAGCGCTTCCGTGTTGTGTAGTTCAAAAACAAATCTACGTTTCTGCAGGGGGGCTTCACCCCCCGTGCCCTCCACACCCCCCCTACTTTAATATTCTCACTCCGAGATTGCACTACAGTGGAAAAAACGGAATTTTCCCTTACCTGCACTATAGTCCGACAGGCACACATACACAGAAGCACTTGTCGATGTTAAGCGCTTTCGTGTATGTGTGTTCGGTGTTTTGTGATTCGGACATATGCTAGTCGAGCATGTGTCCGGATCCCATATATATATATATATATATATATACATATATATATATATATATATATATATATATACACACACACACACACACACACACACATCTATACACATACACACACACACATCTATAACAAGGCCAAAGAACTGAAACAGCAGCCATAGATTTTGATTTTTTTTTTAATGCGATGAGACCATAATGTGTTGAGATTCACAGGCAGACTGTGTAAGTGGCCTGGCATACTACATGTCTGTTCTGTTTCATAATCCCCCACATCACTACCTCCACTCACAGCAACAGCAGCTGCCCCCTGCTGTGATATACTCCACTCTCATGCCTAAATGTAACTCATAAAAAGCATTCATTCCTGATGACAGCATACCTCTCAATCCCTTAGTTTAAGAATCAAAGGCAAAGTCAAAAATAATGTGGGGGCAAAGGCCCAGATACGAGGGACAGACTTTAAATATTGCTGTTAAATACTCAGAAAGTTGCTAGAATAATAGGTTTTGAATTAGCATGCATTTTATGAAAGATATGAAGTATGACACCCAAACATCTGTCACTATTTAGTGACTACAGTCCTCAGTGATTTGCCAGAAAACTTTAGATTTTCCAAGGAACAGAATATCAGGCAATATCAGGGAAATTCTGTGAAATCAGTGGCAGTTGAGAGCTATATGTGGCAGAGTGAGGGTCATTACCATGGTAATGAGATGGACTGGTGCAGATGGAGCTCCTATTGGCAGAAGCCAAGCACTGTCATGATGTAGGAATGGGGTACAGTGTGGTTGTGGGAGGATGGTTATATGCACAACAGGGATCTCTAATGTCTAGCATGCAAAGGAGTTCCGTGTGGCACAGGTGGCCCTGCTACAGGTCTCTCCTCCCACCTTATAACTGTGAGCAACACATTAATGAGGAAGGAAGACTGGAATAGTCACAAGCAGTTCAAGTCTTGGAAGTTAGCCCACAGAAACTAGCCTGTACATAAGTGGTGTACTGCTTGTGAACTGCACACAATCTTGGGGGTGGCCTATTTGTAAGTGTACTTCATGCATGGAGGACCACAGCTATATTATGTACAGCACTTTACCCCACTGAATGCCACTTTGCATTTATCATGATAGGCAGCTCTACTGCATGGCATTATGCATGTTAGTAGTGCCCTATATCCCCAGTTAGTAAAACACATTCTGTTTGACCAACAGGACTATGCAGAGATCAGGAGGTAATGTCACTGACAACACTTTATTGAACCTGGCTGTACACAGCTATTTAAAATAGACAATGTCATCAAAATTACAAAAACAGAAAGAACATCAAACTTTAAAACATAGCAAAAAAACTAATTTTTTGTACCAATTTATTGGGCTTTGCTTGATGCACTTTTGAGATGCAATAAGACTGGCTGGAGTTATTTTTCAAAGTTTCAGTGTCAAAGTTAGAATTGTGCAGAGAGAGAAAGGAAAAACAGATGATACTTTCTGGGAGAAACTGAATTCCAGGAATGATGTAGTTTAAGAGGGTAGTGCTGATAGAAAGCAGAGATATTAATATTTAATATTGTAACTTGAGCAGACTGGAACTATAGAAAATCAGGAGTAAAAAAAAGACAAAGCAATATGATACCCTGTTTTGCAGAATCTTAAAACGTGTATACAATCATCTATAACTCTGAGACTGTGAAATCAACTTAGTGAAACAGAAA
Organism: Protopterus annectens; assembly: GCF_019279795.1. NCBI lineage: Eukaryota > Metazoa > Chordata > Ceratodontiformes > Protopteridae > Protopterus > Protopterus annectens. Next base: position 717,009,570 of record NC_056727.1, on the reverse strand, counting down.
TTTACCCCTAAATGTTCATGTTATCTTCTAAAAGTGTAAGTTGCTTGCGTAGAATCCACTATTTCCATTCTATAATACCTTTCAACTTCTTTGCTCAAGAATTCTGGACAAAGTGTATAATAATTGGGGGTGGGGGTAAAGGCCTCAAATCAGTGAAACTTTTTAAATATTACTCTAATTCATTTACAAAGTTAACAGAACATGTTTTGCATCAACATACACAATAAGAAAGGATGAAACTAATATTTAGCATTACTGATGGAGTAATTTACCAGAAAATCAAAAATTTTACACTGAACAGGGTAAAATATGGGACAAAATCTGGGACATTCTGTAAAATAAGGGGCAGTGAAGAGATGCTTGTAACACATTGCTAATCCTTTTCACTTCCTCTGTTTTTCTATTTAAGTACAGAGTACTAACGTATCATGGGATTGAACAAGAGTTAACAAAGACAAAGAGAACAATATGAACTTAATGCAGCAGTGAAACAAATTTATGGCTGCATAAAATGTTACAGACAATAATACATGGCAAAAATGTCCATGTTTTCTCCTATATTTGGTAATATGAGCTGGAGCATTTCTCCCCGGGCCTCCGCTGAAAACAGGCTCTGTGGAACCTAGTCGGACGTTCCTGGTCAACAAATGTTAAATAAATAAAAAAAAATAAAATGAGGCATAAGAAGCCAACCAAGACAATCATCTATAGTTTCTGTGCAGTACTGGAGTATATAGGACAAAAAGGGATAGTAAACATGCAGCCCTGCTGTGTGGTAATGGGCACATCACTGTCATCTTCTGCATGATTTAATTACCTCCTGATACAGCCTTTGCAGGCAGTGGATGAATGCTAATAGAAGGGAGAGTCTATCTGCCACTGGTTTCTGGTTTAGGCATTCTAAAACATGTTGCAGCTATCATTAAACATCAGAATCAGAAGCACTATTCACTGCTTTATTATTTACATGATATTATCATTTCATTTCAAAAACAAAAAAGACTACAGATTAAAGGTTATTCTCCCTAAACTGCAATGGAAAGGTCCTGCAAAATGCCTTGTAGCTTCTGAACGATGACACAAAAAAACAGAAAGAATTTGCGGTTTGTCCACATCCTCTACAAAGAGCACAATATTCAAATCACTAAAACTGAAAAGAGGTCCACCTGTAATGCAACAGACACTGGTTCAGAATCACACTCTAGATGGTAGAGGTGAACCAGAAAGAAGGGAAATGAAACACTGAAAGGCAGGACCTTTTCTGCGTGTGTGTGGCTGCTTTATGGTACACTCCTGGAGAAAGGTACAGTTGCTTAAATCATGCTTACTTGTAACAGTAGGTGTTTGACTTTCTTATTGCCTTGGTGACATTTTGGGCTATTTACCAAGCTAACCCAGTACTGGCCAGCCTTCAAAAGCTCAGACTCCCCTCCATATCTCTTCCTGTGACAGCTGATTGGATGAGCATATCCTGTGATGGAAACCTTCAGCTATCTCAGGAAGTGAGTGTTCAGGCTTTTTCACTTCTACAAAGGAGGAGAGGAAAGTTAACTGAACCTGAATCATCTAGCAAAAGTAAATTCACAGGCAGACACAACACTATATAAAAAACAAATCCAACAACAACAGAATCAAACAGGTTGAAACCTACCAGAACCTGGGGATGGCAGGTGGGTACAGCCACTGAGCCACTAAGGAATTCAAATGTGATGTTACAGATAAGTAGGATTAATGCAACTGTACTATGTACATCATTCCCACTGTTTCACTGGCATTTGGGGTAGATTTCAAAAGCTTACCATACCTGGAAGGTAGCAGGATAATGATCCAGGAGCCCCTGAAGAATGGTCCTAGCAAAGCCTGCTCTGGACCTTGAAAATAATCCAATATGAAGTGCTTTGTGAAGGTATGAACATAGGACCAGGTTGCTACCCCTAGAATGCTACCAGAGTCCACTCCTTGCCAATATGCTAATAAATGGGATAAGGCCCTAACTGAGTGAACCTTATTTACCATGGTGGGAGTAACAGAAAACAATAACAGAGGATAACCCCTGTCCCAGCAATTTGCTCAGACACAAGTTGATCTTTCTTAGTCCCTGTATAGGAGGCAAAACAGCTGTTCAATATTCCTAAAGAGCTTTGTTCTGTCAAAGTAGTACATGAGTTATGTAGAATCTTTAATTCCTGTTTTTTTTTTTTTTGGATTAGGATAGAACACTGGGAGTTTTAAGGCTCAGTTTAAAGTAAATTTAGAAACAACTTCAGGCATGAATGATGGATTAGTGCACAACATAACAATGTTCTTGTGAAAAATCAGACAGGGTTGGCCCACCATGAGAGATTTCAGTTCAGAGACTTGTTTGACAAATGTCAGAGCAATGAGTAAATCAGTCTTCTAAGCAATGGATCATTAATCAGCCTGAGAGGCAGGTTCAAAAGGATTTATTTTTTAATAATAAAGTTGAGATCACAGAGAGGATGAATTTGCTTTTGAGTGGATCTCGTGTGCAACATTTCTTAAATAAACCGTTTGACCACACAAAGGGACAAAAGAGGGAGATCCATAAGCAAACATGCAGAGACGGACGCAAGATGCACCTTGATAGAGACATATGACAAACCATCTTTAAGTAGCTCTCACAAACATTTCAAAAGCAGAGGGGTCAAAACCCTTTTGTGACCTCTGCTACTGGTTAGGCAGCACTTAGAATACCTCTTTCACTTAGAAACATAAGATTTTCTAGTTGCAGGTTTTCTCGCCTCCTTAAACACCTGGACATCCTCATGGAACAAGTGCCTAAAAGGTATCAAAATAGAATTTTCCAGACTATCAGCTGCAATTGTGCTAAGCTGGGGTGTACCATTTGTCCCTGATGCTCCATGAGCAGATACAGTCTATGAGAAAGCTTGTGGTAACTGCCCTTGGCCAATTCCATTAAAAGGGGAAATAACTCTGCCTGTGCCAAAAGGAGGCTGCCACATTAATCTTTGGCAAGTCTTTCTGAATCTTTAGAAGTATCTAGGAAATCACTGGAAAGGGTAGAAATACACACAGGAATATTCACAACCATGGGAATGATACAGCATCTGTCTTTTAAGCATAGTTGCATGGGTGTTTTGAACAGACTTTTTCAGCTGTCTTTTAAAAAGGAGGCAAACAAATTTCCTTAAGGTGTTCCCCACAACTGGATCAATTCCTGTAAGATCTATACAAGGAGCTTCCACTGATGAAGTTCTATTCAGAATCTGCTTAGCTTGTCAGCCACTGTGTTTTGCTCTGACGGAATGTATGAGGCCTGAAGAGTCAGATAATGCTATAGAGCCGGCTCCAAGCCAGTTACTGCGAACCCGGCAAAGAGGGTATGACCTTGTACCCCTCATGCTTGTTCAGGTACCACATCACGGTGGTATGTGCGACCACTGGAAGAGGACTCAGAGTCCCTAAGTGGTGAAGAACTTTTAAGGCATGAATTACTGCCAACCTCTCTCTTATGTTTATGTGCTTTGCCATGTCCTGATGACCCACAGAGCTTTGCACTTGAACTCCTATGGACAGTTCTCCGCACAAAATCAGAAGAGTCCATCTGGACAGATTGGACAGAGATCTGAAGAGAAAACGGGAGTCCTGGATGCCATTGTCAAAAACATAAAGACCAGAGTCATTCATACAATAAATAATATATAAATGTTGAAGGATCCAAGTTCTACAATATCTTCCTGTCAACAGATGAAAACAGAGCAGAGTAACAACAGTAAAAACAAGCCTCTAGTGTTTATCAGCACACATATACACTGCACTTCTGGGAAAAATACTGAAAATGTCATCAGGAACAGTAAACACAAGTATTTGTGAAAGACATAAGCCCAAGAAACACTAATACAATTCCCACAGGAATTACTATAAACAATGGCAAAAATAAAACATTAAAATAAATATTTTTTAAAACATAAACACAGAAAAGAGAATAATAAATCTAACAATAAAATGAAAGGAAGGGGTCCTCAAATGAGGCTTATCTGAGCAGCCAGTTGAAAAAATCAGCGTTGGATCCGACTTTCTTTGTTGGATGATAGAAAAAGACTGAACCACTCATTTCCTGTCACATCTGAAGGCTTCCCTCTCAGGTTATGCCAACCAGCTGCTTTTGAAAGCTGACCAGTGAATGGTTATTGGCAGATAACCCAAAAAGCTACTTGCTGGACAGACCTCTTTCATTTGGATTTTGCTGCTGTCCTCTGACCATTGTCTTGGGAATGAGGTGAATAAAAAACATGGCCCAACAGTAAGCTCTGACATGGGGTTAATGCTAACTGCAAGGATGATTGCTCCTTAAAGAGAGAGTGAATGTGAGTGAGAGAGAGAATAGCAAGGAAACAGATGTCTATAGTACACATGGATTGAGTAGAAAACTGCACAACTGATTAAAATAATAACGAGGATTTAAAGATTTGTAGTCTGATTCCATACAGACAGTTTTTATAATCACCTCAATCAAATTAGCCAGGGTCTGAAAGTTTCCTTGAAATGATTTATGTGACAAAGCACTACCCACATTATATGCTTCTGCTGGCATATGACAGTGAAACACTAAGTTGCATAGCTGGTTTACAGAAAAAGGCTCTCCAGATCAGTTGTCTGTCAGGCTACCTTGCCTGCAGGGTCTGCATGTTTTCTCTATATCATTGTGCTTCTTTTTTTTTCTGAGAGCTTCAGCTGCCTCCCACTCCCAAAGACATGTTGTACTTTGAATGGTGATTCTCCAAGTTGCCCAATAGGTGTGTGAAAGTGTGTGCATTCTGTGAAAGACCAGCCCTGCCCAGACTAAGTGATCTGCACCTATATATGCTGCTGTTATAGGAGCCAACATACTCTCAGCCATGTAAAAGATAAACGCAGGTTACCTGAAAATGGATGGAAAGATTGACGGATGGTTGGTTGCATGTATGGCAGCTAACAATATATACATATTTTTAAGAAAAGTGTTGCTAATTTCATAATGGGGATACACAGACTTCCTTCATAGCAATTTGAACCTGAAGGTCTAAAACCTGCAAGTTGCCAGTCAGACTGACTGGGTCACGTCAGTTTCACTTCTTTAATAAAGCAAGCTGGGTCTGCTGCTAAAGGGTAGAAAACACAGGTGTGCTCAATTTCCATAAAGAGAGAAAAAGACTATAGAATAGCAGACTTTCTGACCAAGGATAAAAGAAAGCAAGATAACAATCATGCTTCTCTCACATTCATGCAAGTGAAAATAAATGTATGTGGAAAAACAGTTGTGAGAATACTTCCCTTCTGAAGCTAAAGCCAAATAAGTAGGATGCTCAAATGGGGTGAGGCAGATTCTGGTGTAATACAAGATCAAATATTACTATAGTGGGGGTCAGCTGTTATTATTTTGTTTATGGAGACACAGAAGAAAATCCAACAACTCAGAACAACAAACCAGTGATAACAGTGTGTATTTACAGTAGACATTTAACACTTACAAAAGTACAAACCAACAAAGGCAAATACAAAACTATACACTGTCAACTACTTCCTAAACTCACTAAACTAGGTATAAATCCCTACGTCACAAGATGGGTTGCCAACTGGCTCACTTACAGAACCCACACTGTAAAAGTTGCAGACTCCAAATCTGACCTCAAAGCAGTGACAAATGGAGTACCACAGGGTTCCATCCTGGGACCTCTCCTGTTTGGTATCTACTTCTCTGAAGTACAGGCTAACACAGAAGGCCTCTGGCTAACGAAGTCCACAGATGACTGCAAACTAGGAGCCATAGTCAAGTCCCCAAATGATGTGGACATCCCAAAGAAGGGCCTTGCTGAGACAGATGCCTGGTGTCAGAGCCATGGCCTCAAGCTCAGTGCCAAAAAGTGCATTGCCATCCCCTTTGGTAAAAACTCTGTACCCATGAACTACCATATAGGCAGCAATCTACTTAACACCGAATGTGTGATAAGAGACCTTGTGACCCAGGTGGACAATAGTCTCTCCTTTGATAGTCACATCGACACAGTAGTCAGGAAGTCCTTCTACGTGGCACACCTCATCATAAAAGGGTTCTCATCCAGGAAAAATAGGTCATTGCTCCTCTCTACTTGACACTCATTAGACCCATTATAGAGTACAATGCCCCTTTTGGAATGTACCTCACAAGACATCTGCAGCAGCTGGAAAGGCCACAGAAGTACCTCACAAAGAGGATTACTGACCTCAAACAAATGCCCTACACTGACCGTCTCAAAAAACTCCAGCTTTACTCCGTAGCATATTGCCTACTCTGAGGTCATCTCTGCCTAACATATAAAGCTATGTCAAACCCAGAGCTGTTGGACATGCTACACCTAAAGAAATCCCAGTCCCTCCGAGCTACACGCTCTAGGGACCTAAACCTTGTCACCACAATAAACAGGACATGCTGGAGGGATAGATTCCTGTCCCAGAGACTTCCCATACTCTGAAACAGGCTATTCATCTATGTCAAGCAAAGTTCTTCATTAGCACTCTTCAGGAAAAAGCTTGATGAGTGGATGCGAAATAGGAAATACACCCTGGGGATCACTTCTGTGTCTCTGCTCGACAGTGGCACAGGAAAATAACTTTCTTGGGTGGCGTAAGCTAGGGAACCTTGTTTACTAGGCTTATGTAGGCCCTTGGGCCAACAGCCTAGTACGTACCTATGAACCTATGAACAGCAACATATTAATTAAAAATGAGGGAGGGTGGCTATTTTACCAGAAAATAAAGTGTTCCACAACTTGGAGTACAGATATTGCAACTGCCACAAAAACTTACATCAGAGCTACAAAAAATAAATAAAATAAACATATTCTGACATTACTAATTTTATTGTAAAGCAAACTTTAAGGAAACATTATCTCATCAAACAGATTCTAGGGATTCCAGAGACACACCATCATCGAGAGCTGACATTATTTACGTTTTTTGACCACATAAGTCCCACTAGGCATTGCCACTTTCTGAAGAAGATTTGATGTGTATTTATACTGTCAGGGGAAATTTGGACAGGACAGTAGAAACGTTTCTTACTCTTTTATAAATAAGTGTCATGGAATCTCTTACAACAGCTTAATGTCTCAATCTGAAAGATAGTAATAAAACAAGAGTTCAAACCAGGGTTGCCAGACGTCCCTATTTGGGCGGGACTGTCCTGAGATCAGCAGCCTGATCCCGAGTCCCGCCCTGCCAGTATAAATCCTGCGCAGCCTCCGCTTTGGTTTTTTTTTGGCCCGTATACCGGCATACGGGCCAATCAAAACGTCGCAAAACAGAGCTACTTCTGTGTAATGCGGAACTGCAATATTCCGCATTAAACAGAAGTAGCGCCGTGTTTAGCGATTTTTGACTGGCCCGTATACTGGTATCAAAACAGAGCTACTTCTGTGTAATGTGGAACTGTGATGTTTCGCATTAAACAGAAGTAGGTCTGTGTTTGTTTACTTTTGATTGGCCCGGACCAATCAAATAAAAAATAAACACAGAGCTACTTCTGTTTAATGCAGAACTCTGATGTTCTGCATTAAAGACGTGGAAGACCTTTTATTTTTTATTTATTTATTTATTTTTTCTGGCCAGTCACAAATCTGGCAACCCTGGTTCTAACTCATCCAAAACTTAGGTTTATAAAAATGTCACTATGGCCTTGTAGACAGAACTTATTTATAAAATTATATGAGATACATAAAGCTTAAGAGACACTGATAATAAACAAGTTTATAAATATTATCACTTGTTTTGTTCCAGTATTGTCCTTTAGAAACTTGCCTATTTTATGCAACAGTATTATACAGTCTGTCAGATTTAATGGTTTGGAAAAGTAAAGTCATTACTGTGACATTCGGGATTAAACAAAAAATAAAAAAGGAAGGTACACACAGTACAACTCACTGGCTTAGTACTGGATATGTTGGACACATGGCTTTTTTTTAGGCATTTTACTTTGAAATGATAAGCCATAGTAAATCCTGTGGTTATCATCAAGCCAAAACAAAGACCCTGCTTAACACAGTATTTTCGTGATAAGACAGGAGTGTGCAGTCTAAGAACTATATTTTCTTTTCTTGCCATTCTATCAAACGGAACTAGACTGTGTACACAGAAACGTAAAATATTCTCCAATTATTTTGCCAGTTTAGTTTCTTCTGGGAATGAACTACTTTCATTTTATAGCAGTGTTCAGATTCCTCACATATTTATAACAGACCTTAACTTAAACTTTACTACAGAGTTTCTTCAATAAGCTGTCCATATTGGATATACGACTGCAGAGGGGCCTTCTGCAGTGGCATCTGAGGACCTTACACGAAGAAAGACTGATGAGAGAAAGAATTTTGCCTATTTTTCAGCTTTCATAATGGACTCTGACGTCTGCGTATTATAACACAGAATTAACTACTTTTTGGTGTGTGTGCCAAGGTGGGGTTGACAGCTTCCTGCACAAAGAAGATAATCTGTACAAACCATTATTCATGGGTTTGGCTAAAGCCCCATTTAGTTTTTGCTTTGGTTAATGGCTGACATTACGTTTTGCTTCTGGACAGACTTTTAGCACATTTCCAGCTTATTTTTCTGAGGTAGTGATAGGGAATGGTCTACTACTTCATGCAGTTTTTGCTCTAGGGGCTTCTTTGTTGCTCCTAATCTAAAATGCCTTTAGAAACTTGAAAGAAAACTGAAATAAATCAACATTCAGATTAATAAACTTTATCTAGTAATAAAAATAAAATAAAGTGGAATTTTCTTAAAAACGTGACTTGATGCTGGATTGGCCAGTAAATTATTTTTCTATAAATGCATTCCTTTTTCCTTTTAAAGAGTTTCATCATCGTATATGGGCAAGCACCCCCGTGACCGCACTAATCCTTAGTGTTTTGGCATCATTTGTGGCAGCAATATGCAAACAGAAATAATGAGATATTTTCTTCCTACCTGAAGTAATAAATAAAACAGCAGATGAAAGAAATTCACCTTTTGTCTTCATAACCTTATCCTGTTTAGTATATCATACAAACAACAAAACATTCACCCCTTCATTGGTTTGCCTACTTAGTAACAGACAGTGACACCAGATTGACAGATTAAGGTTTCTGTAGCTTGCTGTGAAATGATGCATAAACAAACACTGTAGTTAAGGGTCAAAAATGACTACTAAAAGTTACATTAAAAGAAAGGGATACTAGTTAAGGCAGTAACCTCCTGACCCTTATGTTACACATTCCCTTCCAGTAAAAAATGCTTTCTTTATATACCATTCAGGTGCAAACTGTACTCACAAATGTTTGTAGGTTCTTTCTAATTTCTGCTCTGTTTGCTTCCCAAACTCTGTTTCTAGACCAATGATCTGCCATCTCATTAGCTTTTACTCTTCTTTTCTGAGTTTAGATTTATATCCATAACTGTAATTCTCTGATGTTATAATTTAGACATAGCACTAATTTTTGTCATTAGCTTTAACCATGATCTATCTTCATTTACATGTATTTCTGGCATTATATAGCCATATTAAATCGCTGATATCTGCTCATATTGAGAGTCCTAATAACTATATGGTGGACCTATTTATTACCTGTAGGTCTGCCACTGAGAAAAGTTAGAAGAGTGATCTTATTCCTAATTGTTTACCATGATTTGTGAAGGGAAGCACTACATTTAATGCTCATAGGTCATTATGTCAGAGGGAGGGGGTGGGGCCTTTGGAAAAAGCTCTGGCATGCAAAACAGTGTATGTAATGCTGCAAGGACACTAATTCCACTTCACATTTCCAGTTTCACTCACAAACCAACCAAAATACGAGGCAGTCACAAACATGGGGAGGGGGGGATACAACCAGGGGATGCACTAAGTCAGAAGTATAGCAACATCATCATGGTCAGCTGGAGGTATACCTTGGGAAAAAGTGATCATGAGTTGCGGTATCATGCAATCATTAGGAGTTTGGTGCTAAATGTTTCTGGTCTCCTTCATGTTCAGTTGTGATGGTGAAAAACACTGACTGCCTTTTCTAAGTGTTGCCTTCTAAACTGTATGCATTCAACTTCCCTTGCTGTAGTGTGATCTAGCCAGAAATATGTTGTTTTGCTGTTGCATTGCAATTGAGGGTTCCTTTTTGTTGTGTTTAAGAGGGCCAGATCATCCATTTTGTAGCAGAAGGTGTTTCGTTAGTCTTTAAGAGTTGGTAAGCACTCCAGAAGAGTCCCACAGGGGTCTATCTTAGGACCACTTCTGTTTTCCATTTTTATCAATGACCTCCACAAAGTCATCCCTGAAGCCAACTCCACTCAATATGCAGATGACTCAGCGTTGATCTGCACTGGCACCTCGCAAACAGAGCTGCTATCAATAACTCAGAGTACTTTCAACCTAGTAGAGAACTGGCTTGCCGCTCGCTGTCTGATTCTAAATCCCAATAAAACAAAACTCCTACTTTTTACCCCCATGCAAAGATCACCGGTGTTAACGTTCTCCATTAAGGCCAATTCTTTGTGTCTTTCGGCTTTTCCCGGTTAGGGGTCACCACAGCGGAACTCCGGCCTGCTAATGATTGGCAGTAGAGTTTTACGTGCTGGCTTGCCAGGTCTAATGCACAACCTTCAACGAAGGAATGCCCATTCACGCATGTCGCCACACAGAAGACGCTCTAACTGAGAATCAAACGGGCAACGTCTAACTGTGAGGCGACAACGCTACCACAGCACCACCACCGCAGTCTCTCCATTAAGGCCAATAACGGTACCATAATCTCTAGATGCCCATACAAAACTGCTAGGAGTCATTATAGACAACAATCTTAAGTTTGGTGTGCATGTCAACAAAACAATCAAAACCATTAACAGAAAACTGGGCTCACTATATAGGATAAAGCCATTCCTTACCCCATATGCTAGGACTTCAATTACCCACTCCCACCTACTCTCTAGACTCTACTATGCTTCCCCTTTACTTGCCAGCCTAAATAAAACTGACCTTAACAAACTTTCAAGTTGCTATAACAACATAGCAAGATTTTCAACTGGTCTACCCTACAGAGCACATCAGTGTAAAAATCTAAATTATCATGGATGGCTAGAGCGTCCCAGGCAGATTCAGTATAATCAACTCATTGTGGCTCACAAAACACTTAACCAACCAGATAATACACCTGCCCTGAAAAACATCATCTATCCCCACTCCAACTCCAGATCACTCTGGTCATCCAATAGACTATTAGTGCAAACCAATAAATCCAACAACTCAGCTGGTGACTCCCAGTTCGCCAACTCTGCTAGCAAAATTTGGAATTCCCTTCCTGCTAACATTACCCTAGATACCACCCTATCTCAATTTAAAAAAGCTCTCAAGGAGCATTTCAAGTCTCAATGGATATGTATGTCCCTGCTCCAAGCCTGACTAAATCTTCATGTATACTGGTGTACTAGTTGTCTGTAACTGGTACTCAATTATCTTTGCTAAGCCAGTTTAGAAGATGGTTAGACTGTATTAATCTAACTGGACTATAAAATGCATTATATTTGTATAAATGTAACTAGACTGTAAAATGTGTTCAATTTGTATAATGTTACGATGACTCCTGATCTTTATGTACATCGTAATGATTGTATATGAAACCACCTTTGGAGCTTTTCTCCTCAGGCCTCCACCGAAAATAGATATGTAGCCAGTTGGACTATCCCGGTCAACAAATGTAAAATAAAAATAAAATACTTGGAGCTGCTTACCACACAGTGGAGGTTAGCAGTGTCCTGTACATACATAAATTCATGGACAGTAACGTTTACTTATATGACTAGTATTAGGACTGTAACCTGTAACTTGCTGAGGCAATCTTAGAGCAGCTAGCTTGCAATTCTAAAAGTAATGACACCATATCATAACACTATCTAACTCAAGTCTCTAACCATAGAGACCACCCTAGGAGACTTCTGTATAACCCAGTCCTCAAACCATAATAGCTTACCCTTATAAAGGTCCAATGTAGATGTGAAATGTCCAATGACTCTGCATGCAGTCTGGTAGATATGGGCATCCTGAGAAAATCTAGCAATTTGTCTCATGTTCACAGACAACCTTTTAATCTTTAAAGAAACTAATGCACTATGTGAGAAATGTCCAGACAATTTCCTTTGAGGCAAAATCTCACTTACTAAGTTGTCAAGACCATGCACTACATCTACCATACACAGTGCCTAACACACAAACATACATGCTGAGGCACTAACACGCAATCTTCCCAAACTTCAAAAACCTCCTAAGTCTACAAATGGCAAAGCTTATCCTCAGCAAGCTCTAAAGCACAAACCAAAAGAAACATCAAATACCACACATACATCTATATCCAATGGACCCCCAAGAATGAAGCCCATAAGGCAAGCAAACACTTTATCTAGGACACTTTTCAAAGGGGACTCCATTGTACAACACAGATACCCCATTCACCAGATTGGACAAGGAGAAAATAATGGTTAGTTGCCTATGTATAGCTAAGATCAATCAGCTCATACACATGCTCAAATTAATGCACCACAGGTGCCAGTTATGATTCTATCATAGCCCATGTGGGTGTAAATAACCTAAGATGCACCTCAATGGTTTATGTGAACAGAGACATTATGGAACCCTCTGAATATGTGTCTCAGACAGGTATGTGCCTTTTGAGTAACATTCTACCTTCACCAAGGATGATGCCTCAGTATGAACAAAAATGACTGACAAACAATTCTGCTGTCATTTTACAGAGAATTCAATATTTATCAGCAAAGGAGGACATGAGTGACACACCATGCTGCTTTGTCAAGGATGGTTTGCACCTATACACCATGGGCATTTCAATATCGGCTAAAAATGTTATCCACCCCTTTAGAGCCTTTTTTAGGCAATGACAAATTGAAAAAACTACTAACATAGCAAATAAAACCTAAAGGTGTTACTGCTCAATGCTAGAAGCCTCAACAAGAAATTCCACACCCTAAAAGCTTTCCTCACACTGCAGGATATAGACATATGTGCCATTACCAAGACATGGTTTAAAGCCACAGAAAGTACTCCTTCAGTGCAAGTGGTCAGGGTCTTCAACACCTGCAGACCACCAGCCATGCAGACAGGGACAAAAGGTGGAGGTGTCTTGATCTAGCAGCAAGTATACCCTCTAGGTTCGTGAAACAGGATGATACCCTGGAGTTCATCCATGTGCAAATCACCACAGATGAAGCTCCTTATAATAGCCTAGTAAGTTATAGCTAATCATGTATGCCTCAAGAATACCATATCCCATACCTAGATCTGGATGCACTCAACATCCAGCAAAATATCCTATACATGGGGGACTTCAACTACCTCTCTATAGTTTGGGAAACATACACTGCTCTAACTTGCAAGTACAACATTTCCTGGGCTTTATTAATACAAGTACTCTTGGCCAGATAGTGCACATTCTAACCAGAGGATCAAGTGTACTGGACCTGGTACTCACCAACATATGAGAGCTCTGCACCCCCCCCCCCCCACCATTAATCACTGGTGAAGTCAGATCACAAACTTGTCAACTTCGAAATAAAAATAGACCTGAAAACTCAGCAAAACCGGATACAGACAGGGACTATTATAAAGCAATCTTCATTCTATTAAGTGACAGTCTGTCAATATTCTATGCCTTTTGGAAACCTGAGTTCACAGCAACCTATGTGGAAATGTTCACAGAAACCCTATATGGCCATGTAAATGGCTTCATAAAGGCTGTTGCACCTACCAGAGGTAAACCCAAAGCAAACCAATACTAATCTTAACTGGGTGGCCAATTACAGGGTCAAGATAGCCTCACAGGCTACAGACAGCCACAAGGCAATCTACAGCCATGTCTGAAACCTTAAAAGTAATGCACTGCAGTATGCTGAACTGGTGGTAAATGGTACCACCTTCAACAAGAACAGTGACATAGCAAATATTCTGGATGACAAATTCACCTCTAACATCTCCCCCACCACTTCCTTGAAATTCCTACTAGCATAATCCCCCAACTATTAGCAGGGAGCAATTCATGGTGGTGCTCACGAAGATCAACAACACAGCCTCATTGGACCCAGACAATATCCTGGATTGGCTCCTAAATAGTGTGAAACATGACCTATCAGGACTACTTGTGAACTTTTCAACTACAGCCTCAAAACAGGCTATGTACCAGATGAATGGAGAATTGCAAAAGTTCTCTCTTCACAAGGGTAGACCATTAACTGACTTCGGAAATTAAAGACCGACTAGTTCGACTAGTCTAATCTGCAAAGTCATGGAATGAATTACCATGGAAATGATTAACAAGGACATTGGTAACCTACAAACACTGGGCCCATCCAGTTTGGTTTTGTCAAGAGAAGGTCATGCCTACTTAACTTGGTAGACTTCTTTGAATGGGTAACCAAGGCAATGGATGCTGGGAAAATGGAGCATACTGCCTACCAAGATCTGGCTAAGGTGTTAGATTTAGAACCCACTCAGGGACTGTAGACAAACTCCCTGAGTTAGGCATAAATCCCTACATAACTCACTGGATTGCTAGCTGGCTCACAGATAGGATGCAAGAAGTCAGGATTGGTGAGACCACCCTCACCAAAGTACTGGTCACCAGCAGAGTACTTCAGGGCACAGTGCTGTGCCTGCTCCTGTTTGGCATTTACTTCTTGGAGGTCAAGGCTAATCCCAAGAGCCTCTGGCTCACTAAGTTTTCAGTCAGGTGCAAATTGAGCATTATCATAACTTTTCCCATGACATTAACATCCTGCAAGAGGGTCTGACACAGACAAATGACTGGTGCCAATACCAAGAAGTGCATTATAGTGTCTTATGGGGAAAAGTCCACCTAAATTAATTACTGCATTGATAAGACGACCCTAAGACCTGACACTGTAGTTGGGGACCTGGAAACATCTATTGACAGTAATCTGGCCTGTGATTAAGACATAGCCAAGGTAGTAAAATCATTCTATGTCACCCAACTGATACGTAAGGGTACGGCATCCAGATCCAAGGAACTTATAGTACTACTTCTCAGCCCTTATCATATCCATCAATGTCCCCTTTGGCATGTATCTGACCAGTCATGTGAAACAGAATGCCTACAGAGGTTCCTCACCAACAAAATCCAGGGTATTAACACACTGTCTTGTAAAGAATGCTTTAAAGCCCCATCTCTAAACTCAGTCTCCTACAGGGTAGGTGAGAGCCAATCTATGCCTGACATATAAGGCATCCTCAGATCCAGCCCTGATGAATTTTTCGCATATCTGCAAAATGAACAGTACCAGCCCTCTGTGTATTCCACTCCTTTCTGAACCACTTCCATTTCATCACTATACCCCATATCCTATGACAGCATATTTTAGTCATTCTCCAAGCTGTTGGTAAACTTAAGCTACAGCTAAATATTCTATTCTTTCTTCAGAACCCAGCCACACTTCTCATCTTGTACTCTTTTGGCTCGGAATACTCATCGGCTTCTTGTCAAGCACTGCACTAGTTTCTATCTGTAATGCATGTCTCCTCTTTTCTGCTTCCACTAAATGCTCTCTTTCCATCACATTCAAACTAAAACAAATTCAGGATTTAATCCAGTACCTATACATTTTGTTTTGCCTTCAGCTTTCATGCAGACTCTGGGATTTGATCAGCCAATTTGAATTGGTGACTATTTAGGACTTCCTCACTGCAGTTGCATCAGTCCATCCACCCTGTGGCGTAGACAAGTTGTGACACCTCTGTGCTGGCCCAGTAATCAAGGAGCCTCAATCCTCACCACTGGCCACAGTGAGGGATGTGCACAATGGGAGGATTACAAGTACACACACAGTAAAGTACAGTTTCCCTTAAGAGCACACAGAGACCACAGTCAGTCTGAGGCTGGTTTCTCCCTCTTTCTCCAGATCCCCAATAAGACTCCCCACTGGCACAGCTATAGGGTTGAGATCTCAGCTGAGTGGTCAAGCCAAAGCCTCCAGCAACCTCTCTGCCCAACCAGTGATTCGTGCCCCTGCCCAAGTAGCTGACACACACACACTGAGATTTGATTTATATACAAACACACACACACCTGGGAAGGGCTGGCACAGGTTTACTAGCTATGCCCCCTTCTGCCCAGACTATGAGGTAGTTTTCACTGCCACCAACTACTACTTATCAGCTACTATAAGGCCCTTACAAATGGTGTCCAATCCTACTGTGTAATGTTACTATTATCCAAACGGTAGTTTTGACCAAGACTTGAAAGGCTATTTAGGAGAGGCCTGTACAGTGTCAACAAATGCATATGCAAGTACTCTAAGAGCTTAAATATGTCTCACAAATATCAGCCACAAAGATAGGTTTAAATGTATTTAATAATAATAAAGAAAAGAACAAGACAATACTCAAATGACACAGTAACTACAGAGTTCAGAATCACAGGAAATATTTTAAAACAAAATTGCAGGACAGGCTTAAATAAATACAGAAAACATCTAAATTAATATTTACTATATTCCAATCCACCTCTAAAAGGGATACTATGCCTAAATCTTACTTACACAGCAAGCAAATGCAGATGATGATGATGATGCTGACGATGAGTGGATGTTTCCAGGTCAAAGACAAAATACAAAGTCTCAGAGTTCTTCAATTAATATCAAACATTACTGCTGGGTCAGCTTGGATGACATCACTATTTGTCATCTGCCTTCAGTTCCCAAGCTAACAGAAACTTAACAGAATTTAACATTTCTGTGTGAAAAATACATCTCTCTCAGATGTTTGCTCAGAACTGGAAGTCGTAAAATAATAAAGCACTTTTACATTTTAGACCTAGTAATTACTTCTCTCCAAGACAACAGAAAAACCTCTAGCTCTAGACATTGTGTCTGCTTCACTGAAACTAAGATATAACACAATCATAAAACAATTTCAACTTATTTTCTTGAAGTTTTGGAAGTTAATCTTCTACGTTCCAGCAAGGTATGCTGTGATTACATTCTTGAAACTCAGTACATAACATACAGTTCTGTATAAATCATATCAATATTCACAAATTACATCATATTATTTACAAAATTCCAAAGAGATGGGCTGGCAGTGTCACACAAGCCTTCAGCTTAATTTCATGTTTCTAAATAAATGTCCTGCTGATTGCCAGCGCATTTTCTCATTAATGACCCCCATAATGTCCATGGCCTCATGCAAGTTTATGAAACACTGATCTGGTTTTCTTAATGGTTTTTAGGTCCAAGCTATTATTTAATACAATGAGTGGAGACATTTGCACAAGTCGTAGTGGTGGTGGTGGGGAAGGGCTAATGTGCCAGTTGTGTTTCTCTCTAACTTTACTGTGTCACTTCTAGCATGTGAAAAGGTCATCAAAAGACATAGGATCACCACACATATTCCAGTTTTTTTCCCCTGTGGGGTATACCCAAGACTGTCTACTGATATGGAATTATGTTTTTATGTTTAAAAGATAATACTAATTATAACAGACAGAAATTACATACATGGATAAGGTAAAAATCTTGTTGAGTAAAACAATTTTTCTTTAAAAGAGAAAATAAATTATCTTAATTTAAGTTTTATGTAAAAATGGAAGTGACATACTTAACATAATGATAGCTCAGGGCTGTCTTTATCAGTCTATCTCAGCCTGTGGGTTTGTGGGTTTATCAGATCTAACCTGGATCCAACACCAGCCATACTCAAAATCTTCAGACTCAGTGCTCTGCCTTTACTCTTTTAAACCAATACTGTAGTACCCTCTCCTCAGACTGAGTTTGTCCCATGAAAAACTTTTGAAAAACAACATCTCAATCAGGCTGGGGGAAGTAAAGTCAGGAAACAGAGGGAAGCAGAAATAGACCCTCTTGTGTAGGCTTTGAGACAGGACCTTAAGACCAAGTGGTAGCACTCATTAAAAAATTACAATTTGGAGAGGGCAAGGATTGAGGGATGTGAGATAGACAGATAAAGACAACACAGATTATGGTAAGTACATAACTTTCATATCTTTTTATTTTTTATTTATTTTATAGTTGTTTATCTGGAAAGTCTGACTGGACAAAATGTCCTTTTTCAGTGGAGGCCCGGGAGGAAAGCTCCACATGTATAAATAACAGTACGATACATATACAACATACAAATACAAATGTTGACTCAATCTCAGATCACAAAATGAAAAATACATGTTATGCATGTCACTAATACAATCATATAGTCTAGCTAGGGATAAAAAGAAAAGCAGTACTGTCACTGAAGGGGAAAAACAAGTAAGCAAGTTAAGTATACATATGTTTAGTAGGGTATACTACTCAAATACAAAATAACTGGTTATTTTCTTTTAGCCGCCTTGAGACATCTATTTCATAACCAGGGTTTGTGCAACAGCAGGTCTTGGAATCCGACAGGTGTGATTTGAGAAATGTTCTAAAGTTGGAAGTGATAGTAGTTGTTCCGATATTTAAAGGCAGGGAATTCCAAATTTTGGCTATGCAGTCTGAGTAAAGTGAAACTCCAACTGCATTGTTAGGTTTGGATAGATTTAAGAAGGATTTGTTAGTGAAATGCAATACCCTGTTATTGGAGTAGTGTATTAGTAGATTTTGAAGTACTGGTGTTTCTTCTGGCTGAATTAGTATTCGATGGATGAAGATGAGTTGATTATAAGCAAGTGGATTTGGTAGTTCAAGGCAAGATAGTTGTTTTAAAGCCAAACAATGATGGGATCTGAAATATGATTCTCTAGCAACCTTTGTAATTTTATTATAGCAAAGTCCGAGTTTTGCTACATCAGATTTCTTAATACTTGTGAGAATTTGTGAAGCATACAGTAGTGTAGATATAAGATAGGTTCTTGCTATAATAGCCTTTGAAGATTTGTTTAGGTTCTTGCTATAGTAGCCTTTGAAGATTTGTTTAGAAAGTACCGATTTCTGTACAGGTTTCCTAGTTTTTGTGAACTTTTTTATTGCCTGTGATATGTGTATGTCGAATTTCATACTAGTTTTGTTTGGGAAAACCGGAGACATAATTATATGGTTTGATGATATATACTGAATGGTGAGTGGGGGTCTGCAGCTCTAGTTGGATAGAAGAGCCTGCATTTTGTTTTGTTAGGGTTAAGTATAACTTGTGCATTGTTTATCCAAGATTCCAATGCACTGAATGCCTGCTGGGTGACTTTTGGGGTTTTTGTAGTGTTGGGTGGCACAAATCAGGGTGGAATCGTCTGCATATTGAACAATGGAGGCAAGTGGGGGGGGGGGCAGAATGAAGATTGTTAGTAAAGATAATAAAAAGAAGACCTAGACTAGATCCCTGTGGTATTCCCTAGGTTATAGGCAGTAGTAAAGAGAGATTTTGCTGCCATTTTACAGCTTGCTGACAACCAGTTAGATATTGCTGGAACCAAATAAGTGCAGAATGGCTAAGTTTAAGTTCTGAGAGTGTAGTTAAGAGTTTAGAATGAGAGATAGTATCAAAAGCTTTAGACAGATCAAGAAAGATTGAGGAAACTAAATTGCCTTCATTGTGGTGGTGGTTAATAATGTTAGTAAAGTTAACAAGGGCAGTGGTGGTACTGTGATTAAAATGGAAACCATGCTGAGTGTTAGAAGATTGTTGGTTATTAGTTTAACATTTATTTTAGGGACTTGTTCTGAAATGGATCGATTTATTAATATGGATAATGGATTGGATAGTGGTTCTGCAGTGATTTGTAGACATTCGGCAGGTAGATAGCAGGCAGCAAGTGTAGTAGGTTTAAGCCTTTTGAAATATTTCACTATGGTGCTTATTGGGACAGGTTGGAAAGAGTTATTGGGATCAAGCGTGGGTACTATGTGAGTCTGGGCAGGGAAGAGCAATTATTGTTTTTGAGAGGTAGTATGGATTCAGTGAAGTATCTGTTGAATTGTGAAGCTACGCTGTCTTTAGTATTGGTGAGTGTTGGGGAGGGAGTACTAGTTTATTCTGGCTGTAGGTTTTTTTTGACAGCAGCCCAGAATATTTGTGGGTTTCTTTGATTTTTTTTGATTGACACTGCTATAGTAATTGATTTTGTCCTAATATGCTTTTAGATTTATTTTGCAGTTCTAAATGTGCGTTTGTTAGCTGTAGTTTTGTCATCAGCCATTTCTCCCATGCCTTAGCTCTAGTTTTTAACAGCGATCTTGTATGGTTGGTTAGCCAGGGTGCATAACTGGATTTTATCTCTATTATTCTTGGGAGGGAGCAAGATGTTTAGGATATCGAGGAAAGTTGAGTTAAAGTATTTTAACTGCAGTATCTAAAGGGAGATTTTTGAGTGGTGCCCAGTTGCATTTTTTAAATAGTTATGAAGTCTTGGGGGATAATTTTTTTTCTCATCTCAAATTTGGTAGTAGGTGGTAAGGCTTTTTTGTGGATTTATTCAGCACTGGAGAATGTAAATTGAAATATAGTTACTGAGGCTGTCTGGGAGACAGCTAGAGTGTAGGGATAAATTTGGCTTGTTTGTAAGGATCCAGTCCAGGATTGAATGTTTGTTTGTTTGATGTTTTGTCTACTTTAATATAAGTCTGGATTGTTTGTGAGAAACATTGTAGTTAATGTGGTCAGTGGAATTTGGAGAGCTACAGGAGAGGCAGCCCACATTAAAGTCACCCATTGTAATTGTTTCCTGAGGGAGGGATATTGCTGTCCAATTTAGGATGTCGGATTTTTTCCAGGTGGGATGCAGGCTCACACTGTGTTCAGATATTTTTTTGGATTGATTGGTAGTTTATAAGCAGTATTTTGTTGTTGCTAAAGTTTGGGATGGTTAGGTCTAAAGTTTCTAAACTGAGATTGATTTTGTATATAAAGGCGATAACGCAACCTCTTTTCTGTTGTCTGTCTTGCCTACGTATACTGCATCCTGGGGGAAGTATTTGATTGTTAGAGATGTCTGGTTTTAGCCAGGTTTCATAAGGGCTATATCTGGAGTATATACAGCAAGGGTAGCATGCAGATCTTGAATTTTGTTCATGATGCTTCTGAGATTTATATTAAGTAGTAGTAAGTCAGTATCTTTTCTGGGGAGAGTTAATAGTTGGGGCTGGGTTGGGATGTAAAGATCTAGATGGAGTGGATTGGTTTGGGGGCCAGGATTGGAGAGAATATCCCCACTAAGTATGAGCTGTAATGCAATGTGAACTATAAATTTTAAGTATTTTGATATAAACTTAATGTATTTCTGTGTAACATTAGGATAAGACTGTTATGTGAGTAAGGTAAATGGTACATGGTTTATGTTTGTGGGATTAGAGATAGCTGGTGCTATTATTACATTTGCATGCTTTAATTGTAGTGGTTTTGGGAAGGGGGTAGTGTATGTAGGTTGTGTGTTAAGTTCTGTATGATAAGACGTTATGTGAGCCGTGACAGACAGAAATAGCAGGATTGATAAGTATAAAGTTACAATACTGCTTACTACTCATGTTTCTGATATAAGTTAAAATAATATTATGGGTGGGTAGGAATAATTGTTAGTTGTAACTGAGATTTGATTTGTGGAGGATTTAAAACTATTATTTTGTCTGGTTATGACTTATTACATTAAAAGACGTAAGTAGCAGATAGTTAAGTACGAGGAATGTGATATATGGAAGTTAGTATGATACAATGTAATTGGATAAATGGAATGATATAAATATGGATTTTTCTTTGTTGTGATTGAATTGCTTTATTTCTTGGGAGCAGCTATTTGGAAATAAGTTTAGGCATAATGGAGGTGTGTGGGAAATGGGGGTAGGGTAGGGGAGCAGAGACCCTAAGTAAATCAAGGGTGAATGGAGTGGATAGAGTCAGTCAGAGGTCTTGGGACCAGAAAAAACAATAGAAATGGGATGGGTTGAGGTAGGTATGAAGTTCAAGAAACCGTAGTCCCTTGGTAATTTTTAATTTTAAAGCAAGTAGTTTTTATTTATTTGCAAACACCACTCTGGAGAAATTGTAACATGCTGCAGTAATCACAAATCAGCTATAGCATAATTCTTAATATTATACACTAACAACAGCTATAAGGAGAAAAACTATAGCTCTAAGTTATTAAGCTTACTACTTTGCCCAGCAGCTACGGTGAGAAAAAATACAGCTATAGCTAATTTTGCTTGCAGTTTTGCTAGCAACAGCTATAAGGAGAAAAAACACAGCTCTAGGTTATTAAGCTTACTATTCTGCCCAACATCAACTGAGCAGAGAAAACATACAGCTACAGGTAATTTTGCTTACTGTTTTACTAGCAACAGCTACAAGGAGAAAAACTACAGCTCTAGGTTATTAAGCTTGCTGTTTTGCATAAATGCAACTAAGTGGAGAAAAAATACAGCTATAGGTAATTTTCCTTACTGTTTTGCTAGTAACAGCTATAAGGAGGAAAAACTACAGATAGGTAATTAAGCGTACTATTATGCCCAACAACTAAGAGCAGTAAACTACACATAGGATTTATCAGATTATGGGGAGTAGATAAAACAGATGCTGATTTGAATATTATCCCTGGTGGTGTACTCTCCAAATACCCCAAATAACAAGCCAGTTAAATAATCAGAGTCTTGTCCAAGACCTACACTGATGTTTTGATGCTGTTTCTTTCTTCCAACACTTTACAGTTCCCAGTCACTTGAGTGAGTTGACTGAGCGCAATTAAAAGCTGAAATATTGGATATTTTCAGGGATAGTTGCTGGAGTTTGTGTCCTGTAAAGAAAAGATATGGAATGAACATGTTTGCTGATACCTACACTAGTACCTACATCCTGATTATAAGATGTTGTTTTTCTCCAGTCTGTATCTGTGGGACAGACCCCCAGCCAGTAAAAACCCAAGGCAGTCCCTAGGAGAGAACATTCAGCAAAATGGTGGAACCAAATGAAGTTCTAGACCTAGACTGAACATCCAGTTTCTAATGGGATACAAATGTATGAGTATTAGACCAGGTAGCTGCAGCACAAATATCAATAAAAACCTGCTTGAAAAAAGGAGGTTGAGGTAGCCATTGCCCTTGTGGAATGCCCTTTAGGCTTGGCAGGTAAAAATATTCCCTTCAAGGAGTATGCAAAGGATAGACAATCAGAGAGCCATCTGGACATGGTCACTTTGGAAACAGGCATGCCAAGCCTGGACTTCAAAAAGGATAAAAACAGTGTTAGATTTTATGTAACTTTTGGTTTTATCCAAACAGAATCTAAGTGGTGTATGAACATCCAAACAATGATGCAAATATTCTCTCTTGCTACTGAAATTTGTAAAGAACACTGGTAAGTGAATGAGCTTGTTTAATTGTACTCTGAAGCAACATTAGGAGGATGGAAGTGTTGGTCTTTAAGGTGAGTTTGCCTTTATGAAAAATCAAGTAAGGGGACAGATGCAATGCTTGAAGTTCCAACCCACTTCTTGCTGAAGAGACTGCCACCAAACAGAAACTTTTACATGACAAAAATTTTAAAGATATCATGGCTAAAGGTTCAAAGTGGGATTTCTGAGAACTTGCAGCAAAAAAGGGTCCTGAAAAGGTGGACATAAAAAGGTGCCCCTCAAGACGGTCTTACAGAGCTTAAGAGTCATCACTGGGGTATTATTCCTGCCAATATAAAAGTTAGAAATGGCAACCAGTTGTACCTTTATGGTGAAATAACTATGATCAGAATGAAAAATGACCAGCCAATAAATCCAAAATAGCATCTAAAGGTGTTAAAAAGGAATCCAAACCTTTGGAAGAAGTCCAGATAGAAAATTCTTTCATTTATTAGCATTCAACTTCCTGGCAGAGTTTTTTTCGGATGAAGAAATGATATGTATTACTCATAGGTTCAGCATAAGAGGAATGTTTGAGTTTGTTAGTTGTGATATTTTGTAGACATCAATGTTTAGGGATATCAGCTGGGTATGACAACCCTGTGTTTCCAAAGGTCAAACATTCCTCTTATGCTGTGCTGATGATGTCATAAGAAGGCAGAAACATGCATGTCTACAGCTAGAGGGGTTTGGCTTTAATGGCCAGAAATTGTCCATAAATAGACTTAAAAAGGAAAGTAAAAGAAAAAGTCATGGACGTTCAGAATTGCCATTTAGCTGAAACACCTGATATCCTTAAGGGGTGATTTGCATATATCCCATGAGGCTCTGATGCAAGAGGTTTAAGGTATCACACTGTTAGAAGTCTAGCTTTGCTAGCTTTTTCTTTTTGTGTTTTTTAACCAGTTGGTTATCTGTGTGACCTTTTTACTCTGTTTTAGTCTTTTCAGTTTTGTAGAAATTAACTGTGCAGCAAAATACAGAAGGAAATATATACTGTATATCTTTGTTATCTAAATTATTTAGTCATTAACACTCATTAAACAGATGTTCATTTATATGCATAGTTGCATGTCTTACAGTTTATTTGCTTCCTGAGGAGCATCAGAGCATCCATATTGCTTCCGTCTGAAAAAATTCTTACTACTACTCTTATTATTATTACACTCATTTTTGGCTGCACCACAGTTAAATTTAGCTTTTTTATTATGAACAGACAAGGACGTGAGATGAATTTTCATTACTAAGCTGGGATTTGGAAAGAAGTCTTAACTTGACCAGTTTCCCTCCCTAATTATAACTTTTTCCAATTCACACACTACCCTATTGCAAAGAGTTGCCATTAGAGGGAGTTTCAGAGTGGATGATGTCCTGGTGGTGCTAATGTGGAAATTCTGAGGAGCAGCTAATGCTAATTAGCAATGCTAGCAGCTCTAGAGTTACATTGTTAACTGATTCAGAAAAAATCTCTTGGCTGTGTATATCACTGTTAGAAGAAAAAGTAAACGCCATCAAAGACGGTCATCCAGTCACTCCGGTGGAAGCAGCTGTGGTAGGGGGTTAGTATGGGTTTGTGTACATGTCCATTAGGAAGTGAATGAAAGCGGATTAATTTATTTGTGTGTGTGTCTGGCTGGGTAATCACATGGGGGTAGGTGAAAATTGAGGGTCTGAATATGTTATGTGTGTGCATTTCTATCCATGTCCATAAGGGTGTGAATGGAACTGAATGAATTTGTGTGTGTGTATGTATATGTATATATGTATACATACATACATACATATATACATATATGTATATATGTATGTATGTATGTATGTGTGTATGTGTATGTGTGTGTGTGTGTGTGTGTGTGTGTGTGTGTGTGTGTGTCTGGGTAATTGTACTATGGGGGGTTAGGTGAGAATCGAGGATCTGAATATGTGCGTTTGTTTGATGCAGCACGTGTGGGTGAATTGATGAGTATGTGTGTGTGTGTATGTGTGTGTGTGTTTGCATGCATGTGTGTGTGTGAGTTTAAGGAGTGCCAAGACAAATGTGAATCATGGGCCACCAGGGAAAACACTACCACCGTTAGGTCGGACAGCACTAATGTTAAACAAGGTTGATTCAACAATATGCTAATGAGCAGATAATGTCTTTCTCTTTACGCCATTTATGAATCAGATTTTCTAACAGTCATGTAAAATTGATCAAGTAGTAGGCAATTTACATGAGCAATGAGGGTGTTTCTAAATCCCTACTCTGGTCTTGCTAGTAAGGTATGCCACACGGGTCTAAATCAGTCCGTCGAAACAACTGATGATCTAACACCAGATGTTCGAACTGTGAAGATCGAACACTGATTATCGCATACCCGCGGAACACCGAATTCTTTCCCAGGGAAAGAATTCAGTGGGCCATTTCTGTGGCTTCACGATTATCAGGACTGTGGTGGGAAGTTACGGGTCAGGTTCAGGTAAGTGTGCAATTGTGTGGACATTAGGGTGCGGGTTAGGTGAGTTAGGGTTAGGGCGCAGGTGAATGCGAAAACCTCGGAGAAAGCTGTCAGCAGGATAAAATCCAATAAATCAAATAAATGAGTATAATCACTTGTAATAAACGTAATGTAAGCACTTTTATTTAACCAGAACTTTCGGAAGGCTTAATATCCGACCTTCTTCAGACAAAACAGTACATGGCACAAACAAATTGATTTAAATACATGTAACTCCACTTAATTGATGGCCCCTTAATTAAGTGCCCGCCTTCATTTTAAAACTCTTTGTGCTTTTAATTATCAATCATCTCGTTCACAGTATTCTTTAAAACATTTAAAAACCAATGTTTAAAACAATTCCTTAAGAATAATATGTTTTAAAATATGTTTAATCCTTTGAACCTTTAGTAATATAATAATAATATTAAAAACAATATTTAAACCAGCGATAAATCATTTGTTTTATATATATTATACTTAATGCTGGTTACACCCACACATATACCCATGTTGAAAGAAAATAAAACAGCAATGGCAATGTCAATACAAAAACAAATACAGTATAGCCTATTACATTAAAACTGTGAAACAGCCATCCTACTCTAAAACTAAACAAGGGTCCAGAGTGGAACCAAACAGGAATAGAAAACAACTTACTACAAAGGAAGTGAACTCCATCTATCTAAAAAGAAGGAGAGAGAAAAGGGCCCCAAAAACCTAATACTACCAAATGTCTTAACTCCATACAATGTAAGATCCAAAAAACCAAATGTGGACTGGATCGCTGTATAGATGGTACAGAAATATGTAAAAATGTACAACCATATATACCTACCCCCCCCCCCAAAGGCGACAGGAACCCTATACTATAAGACATGATGTATACCTGCCAATCCAGGGGTGCCTACAAAAACCAAAATTAAACATGATCAATAATTATCTCCTCAAAGCCAAATGTTTAAGAATGCAGGACAAAGATATACCTTCATTTATTCCAGGATGTATGTATGCCCCTGTTCTAATTTGCCAGAATAATTCTTCTTTTTCTAAATTAACTTGCCAGGGGCCACTATTTAGATAGATCTATATGCAATATCAAAAGCGGATTTAAAAAATGCATTAGCCCGCCACGTTTTGGAACACCCCGACCATGTGTTCCGTTTTGTCATTGTAAAGCAAGTTGCAACGGATCTAAATAGTGGCCCCTGGCAAGTTAATTTAGAAAAAGAAGAATTATTCTGGCAAATTAGAACAGGGGTATACATACATCCTGGAATAAATGAAGGTATATCTTTGTCCTGCATTCTTAAACATTTGGCTTTGAGGAGATAATTATTGATCATGTTTAGTTTTGCTTTTTGTAGGCACCCCTGGATTGGCAGGTATACATCATGTCTTATAGTATAGGGTTCCTGTCGCCTTTGGGGGGGGGGTAGGTATATATGGTTGTACATTTTTACATATTTCTGTACCATCTATACAGCGATCCAGTCCACATTTGGTTTTTTGGATCTTACATTGTATGGAGTTAAGACATTTGGTAGTATTAGGTTTTTGGGGCCCTTTTCTCTCTCCTTCTTTTTAGATAGATGGAGTTCACTTTGTAGTAAGTTGTTTTCTATTCCTGTTTGGTTCCACTCTGGACCCTTGTTTAGTTTTAGAGTAGGATGGCTGTTTCACAGTTTTAATGTAATAGGCTATACTGTATTTGTTTTTGTATTGACATTGCCATTGCTGTTTTATTTTCTTTCAACATGGGTATATGTGTGGGTGTAACCAGCATTAAGTATAATATATATAAAACAAATGATTTATCACTGGTTTAAATATTGTTTTTAATATTATTATTATATTACTAAAGGTTCAAAGGATTAAACATATTTTAAAACATATTATTCTTAAGGAATTGTTTTAAACATTGGTTTTTAAATGTTTTAAAGAATACTGTGAACGAGATGATTGATAATTAAAAGCACAAAGAGTTTTAAAATGAAGGCGGGCACTTAATTAAGGGGCCATCAATTAAGTGGAGTTACATGTATTTAAATCAATTTGTTTGTGCCATGTACTGTTTTGTCTGAAGAAGGTCGGATATTAAGCCTTCCGAAAGTTCTGGTTAAATAAAAGTACTTACATTACGTTTATTACAAGTGATTATACTCATTTATTTGATTTATTGGATTTTATCCTGCTGACAGCTTTCTCCGAGGTTTTCGCATTCAGCAGTTTGTTTGGCAGTTTTCAGTTTTAGGGCGCAGGTGAGGTGGGTGTGCGATAGTGACAGACTTTAGGGTTAGGGCAGGATAGGTGAGTTAGGGCGCGGGTCAGTTGAGTGTGCGATAGTGACAGACCTTAGGGTTAGGGTTTGGGTTAAGGATAGATAGTAGTGTATGTACAGTGTATGTACAGTTTAGTGTAGGGTTAGATGTAGGATTTTAAGTGTTTGTGTGTGGATTGCTGTTTTTTTGGTGTGCTTGTATTTAGGGTTGCCAGCTTTTTTTGTGGCTAAAACCAGACTAAGGTCACGTCCCTCGCATCACTCATAACTCCACCCATTCCCACCCCCTCTCCCATCCATGCTCCACCCATTTTGTGACATCATCATGACATCAGCTGATGGGAATGCCCTCTTTCTGTTCAGGATACCTGCTTTCAGACGATTTCTTCCCAGTTGCCATAAACACTGTTCAAAACTCTCACTCTGCATACTGTCTTCTGCTTTACTTCTACAGTGATTACAGATATTTGGATTGAATTTAAAACATTTATTTCAAATTTTATAGCACAAACCACTGATACACGGTTGCTAAACAAAGCAATACAGTCTCACAATAAAAACAGACTTAGCATTAAAACTACTCTTCTACAATGATTTGGATTTTATTTTTTACATTTTATAGCACAACGATGCACAAACACTGACAGACATCTGGCAAACAAAGCAATACTTTGACAGGTAATAATGTTCTCACATCAGCATTTGTCATTCTACAGTTTAACGTGACCAAATAGATTGTTATGTATAAAAGTAAGCATTATCAATCCATCGCCATATACATTCTGTAAATGGATGGGAATGTGATCCTGTTTACAGTTGGCAATATTGCATTGAATAATATTAGCACAGGCTTGAATATGGAGCGTGAATTTCAAAATTGTTTTATGAGCAGCTGCCTCTTGTACATTTCACATCTATTGATCATTTACTTCACATGGTTCCAAACATCTACTCTAGCTTATCTTGTAAGTCATTCTGTGATAATGTAACTGTTCTTTTGCTGCTGTCAATAGTTTCATCAACCACCCACACAAGACCCTCCTTCAAGATCATAATCAGCCTGATTGTATGCTGTGATGGCTTAATGCCCCCTGTCCATGAATCTCTTGATATTGCTGTTCTCAGTCACGTAGCATCATTGGATCCCTTATGAGACCTCGAATTAAGACACACCAAAGAACCAAAAGACAAAAGATAAATGCCTGAAATACCAAAAATGGTGACATTTCCAACTGTAAGTAGTTTCTGCAGGTAGTAAACATCTCTGCACCTGCCATGTGGGGGAGGTGCAAGGGCCTGCATACTCTCAAACTTATACATACCAAATCTGTCATTTTACAAGTGCAAGGAAGGGGGAAATCTGTAAAAACAAATGCATCACTGTCATTGCACACTTGAAGCAAGATAGGCATGCTGCTGTGTGACCACATAACACTGGGAATCAAAAAAGAGGTCTGCATAGGCTAGGTATGCACAGGGTAGATTCAAAGTATGAAATAATATCAAAGTTATAAAAAACAATTAGTGTTTTCGCTATGCTGTGCATACCCTGGACTACATGGACCTCTTTTCTGATGCTAAGAAATTACACCAACACTGATTTCCTAAATGACTGGTGTTCTTTTCCTCGAAATCTTGTGATTAGGGCACTCAAGGAATTTGACCTTAGCCACCAGTTGATATAACAGAATCATTAGACCTCTCTTTCCTCTCATCTGCATCATTTCTTTACTTTTTATTTCAGTCTTAGTTGTCTGCTGTTACTGAGAGTGATACTACACTGCACGGACTAATTTGTACTACAATTATTGGATTGCATTGCAAATGCAATAACTTTTCATGTACATAGAATGATAATACTCATTGCATATTTCTAACTGTAATTAATTGTCTCTTTCTAATTTCACATTGCTCCATTGTTTATTAAGCACTTAAGTATCTACTGTTTGATATCCCAGAAAGTGGGCTAATCCAGACTAGACCCATTGTAGCTACACTACCTTTGCTGGCTTCTGAAATCACTGCCCGCAATCTTGCTGCCTTCCCGTCGTAAATGTAAGTCTTTCTCTTTCCACGCTGCAATATCCAAAGTCGAACTGCTGCCAGTTCGAAAAGTGCTCCTGCTCTCGCCCGCACTACCAAAAGGAATTGAATTGAGCTCAATTCTGATAGGCTGGTAGCCCTCATGTGATAAGTGAGCTCCTTCCGACAGGCTGGTAGCCCTCACATGATGATGTCAGCGTCATGTCCGGTTTTGAATCAAATTCCTAACCGGACAACTTGTCAAAAAAACGGACAGTCTGGTCAAAAAACGGATAGCTGGCAACCCTACTTGTGTTGTGTGTGTGTTTCTTGGAACAGCAATTTTTCTCCCTGGGAAAAAAATCGCTGTTCTAAGACTTTGATGTTTTTGTACTTCGTGGTTAGAAGTTTGAACATATGGTGCTCGAACTTCAGCCATTTCAGTGAACTGATATAGACCCTGCCACACTATGTCATTGTTTATATAATAGATTACATACCAACTTAATCTTGCAATATGAAAGTTCTTTTGACCAAAAATGTAAAACTATATTTGGCCCTTCCAGCCCCATACTTAGTGTAATCAGTTCTAGGTTCACTGCATCCTATGACAGAGGAAAAGCACCACTTTGCAACAATTCCTTTTGACAAATAGGATTCTCATTGAAGACGTTTAAAATCTAAATTCAGACCGCTTCCTTTAAAAAAAAAAAAAAAAAAAAAGGATTATTATTTAATTGTCTGCAGTCATTCTTCCATTGTAACCTTCGCAGCATTTTACTGGTTACAAGACCTAATCCCATCACAGTCATCAGATGTCTGTAAAGTACACAGAAACAGATGAAGTTGCATAAGAAAACAAGAAATGATAAACAAGAAGCAAGACCTCCACAGTAATCAAATAGTAACTGTGCATACCTAAACATATGTCAGGTGAAATGTACAGCAATAGTACATATGTACTTATAGTTTAATAGATGTACTCTTACAATATGTTAATGTTAATACATTATGTATGTGACTGCACTTCATAACATATAATCATGGCAACTGACCATATGTTTCCTTCATCATAATGTCCTGTAGGTATAGCCATGGGGGAGGAGGTTAACATGAGGACTTTTTAAAGATGCCCAAAGGGTCGACCATGACACAGTGTACATGCATCAATACACACATATAAAAGTCCATGCACAGTAATGCTGCATTACAGGATAGTGGAGATAATGTCAAAAGCCTTGGCCAAATCAATGTTAAGCAACATGCACTGAGTGACCACTGTTCACAGCCTTTGTAAGTTTTTCAAAGAAGGTTCAGGATGTGGGTGGACCTTTCATAAAACTAAACTGATAGGGATTTAGATCAGTTAAGTTACCTATGCCTGCATAAATGAGTTCTGCTATGGTATGTTACATGGCTTTGCATATAATACTAGTTGGGGCGATGTGCAGGGAAGTCACACTGGCTGTTCTCCAGACATCAGGCACAAACCCTATTAATATACTTAAAATGAAAAGTTTAAATAGGGACTCAGATAGTGCACACTTGGCATTGATGAAAATGCAGCTTGGTATGTTGTCTGGACTCTTGGAAATGTTACATTTACTCTTTGATAGGGATTTTAAGACTTGTTCCAAAGTGATTTCTGGGGAAACTACATTTTCATTGATATTGGGGAAAACAATGTCAGTAGGTGGGGTAAAGTGGCACTAAATGCATTTGTTAATGTATTGTCCATATCCTTAGGATTTGAACATGTGACATCATTATAGAGGAGATTAGTGTTTCACTGGATATTAAGCCTTAACTTTCTAACATAACTGAAGAAAGATTTGCAGTTTCATTTGGTAGTTGTACAGACCTTAAGCTCTTACTCTGCTTTACATTTTTTTAACAGTACTCTAAATTCCTTGCTGGCATGTGTCAGTGTGGCCTGGAAATGGGGGGGTGGTCTTTCATATAATAAAAGGAGGAAAATAATGTGGCAGTTCC
Organism: Protopterus annectens; assembly: GCF_019279795.1. Classification (NCBI taxonomy): domain Eukaryota; kingdom Metazoa; phylum Chordata; order Ceratodontiformes; family Protopteridae; genus Protopterus; species Protopterus annectens. The sequence continues at coordinate 716,977,453 of NC_056727.1, read as the reverse complement.
ACCAGAGAGATTTATTCCTAAATTTATTATAATATTACAGCGGATGGATACCGTTTTTTTCTATGCAGCTGCTTAGGTGCTGGTAAAACTGCAGGTAAATGTGGCAACCCTTTCAGCTGGATCCATTTGCAGGAGATTGTTGGGAATTTTGCACAGGTTTTTTACAGCTTGAAGTAGGTTTGTCCTGATGAAGTCCCTAAAGATGCTCTCATTTGTGGTCTGGTTTAACCTGGGATGAAGAGATGCATGGCGAGGTACAAGCAGAGGCTAAGTTGAGGACATTAGGGCCTCTATTGGGTAGTTTTACAATTTTCTATAGTGCAATGGCATTAACAAAGTCCAGGAAATGCGGAGTATATCCATTTTAGAGATGTACATGTGTCAACTAATGCTTAGATAACTAAAATCTCCTAGCAAGAAGGTATTGGTTTGATATTTAACCCCTCAATGGTGTTAAGGTAATTTTAAAAGATCTTTGGGGGGGTCATTGATGGGGATCTGTAGCTAACAATAAAACAACAGTTGAATTTTTAATGGTCTGGGTCATTTGATGAGAGGTGATGGTATTACTTCTGATATTCTCTCACAGTTGCCCAACAGCCTGAAAGAATGATAGTTGCTAAACCCTGGTACAGATGAAGTGCTGTCACTGTATTGAAACCACATCTCTGTTAACTACACAAACATGAATGTGTTTTGAGTTGCAGAAGGGCCTTTCTATTATCTATCATTACATTGTTCAAGTTGGATTGTGAATATTCAATACAGGAATGTTCAACACAAGGACTCTTCCTATGAAAGACACTACGGAGGCAGCAAAGGCTTTAGTCAGTATGCGGAAGTCCTAGTATGACAGGTGTACACCATCCCTGGCAAAACAGGGATAATTTTTCCATCCTGGTGAGTGCAAACTCTGAATGCCTAACTATATAGTATCCTAAAAACTAAAACATTTTTCTGTGCAGAAACAGGCTTAGTGGACCTTAATGGCTTATGTCTGGTCTCCTTGTAACTCTTGGGTAAGTTGTATGGATTTACAGTGTACGTCTCTGCAGGAGTAGTAGCTGTTGCCTTGTGTGCTGGAGGAAGAGATCTTTTAGAGTATGTTCTAGGAGGCTTTGGCAAATTTGTCTGTACAGCCCCAGCATACATTATGGGCCTAATGGTGTGTTGTAACTTGATTTAGTGCTGTGGAGGTATGGTGCTTACCAATATTGGGCTGATGGAAGAAGATTGCTTCCATGTCTCTGAAGTATTTACATCTCTTGCAGGTCGCACTGGTAGAAGCAGTGAACAGTCAATAAGCATGAACTAGTTGATACACTGTCTTAGAAAACTTAATGCTATCAGATTTTTAACAAGAAACATCTTTATTGAATCATTTATGACACTGGAAAACATACATTTATATAAATAAAAACAAACCATACTGATATACTTTCAGTTGCAAACATTACACATCACTCACAATCTTCTATACAGTCATTGTCAAGCTAACAATACATATCTCATTGAGATTTTTTTTTAAAGTCTGCCAGCTCATTACACTCCCAAAAAAATTCTATCTTTCCTAATCATTCCTGAACAATTTTCAGTACACATTTCTTAAATTCCTCTCTGTTTAACTGGTAGGTGGGGAAGCACCAGTGTCTCGTTTTTATTTCATTACATTGCACTTTTATTTTAGTTATTATTGGTGTGTGATTTGAAATTGTTATTGGATGTGTACTGAAACTTTCATTTAAATGCACGTTTCTGGAAAATATAATTTCTGTCTAGCCTAGCCTAGTTTTTGTACCTTGGGGAATAATATGTAAATTCTTTCTGAGCTCCTACTACTGAATTCACATCTTCCATACCAAATATTTTCATAAATGTCTTCAAAACATCTACCCTTCTCTTGTTATATTTCCCTTCTAGACCTCCCAGATACATCCTCATTGGTGCAAATCAAATTCCAGTCCCCACATATAAGTAATACTTCCTGCTGAAAGCTGATTATTTCTCATAGAATTTTCTTAAGCTCATTTGTAACAGTTTTAGATGAAATATAAATACATGCCAGAGTAATCCTCCTCCCTTGCCAGTAACCTTGCAGTACTATAAATGTACCATTATTATGTTTTCCCCCTCTTCTATTACTATTACAGCTCCTCTACCAATTAATGCAAGTATTCCCCTTTTCTTTTGTCGAAGATATACATTCAATGTTTTTGCTACCATTTAAAATTTGTTGTTAGATCAAGCCAAGGGCCTTAATCCATTCATTCCCCTATGCAAAAGTAAGAAAAAATATATATCTTATATCATACTTTGTATACTTTTACAACCCATCTCTCCTCAACAGCTTATTATCTTAAAAATTCTTTTGTCCAGGCTTTCTTCTCTTCTTACATTGCAGTGACTACATTTCTTAAAACTAAAGAAGGAAAAAAAAAGACACTTGTTTACTTTAGTATCCATACAACACAAAAAATAACAAACTGTTTTACTATAAAACATGCAGTATATGTCATGTTTTATAAAACTACTGTTAAGAACAAATTTTTTATGGTTACCTTTTTTCTTCTTCTTCCCCTCTCCTTAGTATTCTTCCAAACATTAATGACATGAAGTACGGCATATGCTTTGGAGTACTCTACAAATTTTACAAAGTAAAAAAAAAAAAAGTCCAATATTTCCATGTTTTCCTATTCTGCTCTATTTCACAAATATGACTGATGCTTTGTAATCCCACATTTATTCATTAATTTCCAAATTGCTGGTTTTCTTTCTATTGCTTTCCATCTCTCAACTCCAGTCTCTAGTTCATTTCCAACATACTCATGGTTCTTCTAGTCAACTCTTTTCTGTCTCTTTCAAGCATTTTCCTTTGGGTCACTGGAAAAGGTTTCACTGGCACAGTCCCTCTATGAGCTATCATCAGAAAAATAAGCAGCAGAGTCCCCTTCAGTTTTGTGTTGGACAAACTTTTGTATTTTCTTCTAAGCATGTTCTGCATCAAAAAATGTCTCTGACCCTCCAGGAACAAGTATTCTGAAGATAGCTGGATACAGCAGCTTGAATCTCGCACCGGCCTCTTGAAATTCCCTGATTGCTGGAATAAATTTACTCTTTTTCTGCCTGGTGTACAGTGAGTAATCATTTTCCACAAACATTCTTCTCTCCAACTTTTAGTACCTTGGTCTTCTGTCACAGTTCTGTCAGAATCAACTCTTTTTGCTTGTAGGATTTCATCTTTACTATTAAAGGTCTTGTATGCTTTCTTGTGGCCAGGTTTGAGGCATACCCATGATTTGCTCTTTCAACTATCCTGCTGTGGAATACCAGTCCAGTTCCTTATTTGTGCATTCATAAAATTATTCACTCTGTTCCTTCCAGTTTTTTTGGGTGTAGCAGAAAATCTCATTTTTTTCCTCTGTGCAATGTTCTCTAATTGTCACATTTTTTGAAGCATGGGTTCATAGATTAGTACTATTCTTGAGCAGTCTCACACTAAGCCTTTTCTTCATTTTGACCTCTGAATTTTTGCAGTTTTATCAGCTCATTTGAATATCTGTTTAAAGCTTCTTCCATGTTCCAGCTCTTTGTTGTTTGAGTTGATAAAACTCATTCAGTGTTTCATTTATTTTAATCAGCTCTGACCACATATGACTTATTTTTTCTCTAGATTACTGGTAATCATGTCTTGCACCAAAGTTGGAGCTTTTTTGCTTAACAGCTACAGGATTCTTCACAGCCACAATTTTCTACTCACCTTTTGTGATTCATTTTCTTTGAGGTTCTCTAATTTTTTTTCTTTGCTGGCATCCAGTCTGTGTGCTTACTAGCCAGTAACTGACATTTAACCAAAAGGACAGATTCACTGGCTCTCTTTTCTGAGTTTCTGTTTTCACACTGGGAGAGCTTAAATTAAGCTGCTACTCAGTGTGCAACCATATTGGAAGTTTATATCTATAAGACTGAATACAAATGGGATGAGAACAGACTAAGCCATGTTATAAGTGTGGGGAGGACCAAAGCTTATCAGTACTCAAAGGTTGGAAGAACACTATTATTGAAGACCCGGAAAACTTATGGATGAATTATTTAGGATGATACTTAAGTTAAGTTAGATGGTAGCTAATCTAGCAGTACTTAGTGAAGGAATACAATCAGGTCTGCCAAGAATATCAAATAACTGTGATTCATCTATTGACTATCAACTGGGTACTAGTGCTAGTCTACTGCATCTGCATGCAGCTACAAATAAATGTCTCTCTGTTTATTCTCTCACCAGTACCAAAAACAGTAGATCTATTCCCAAGCTACTTCCTGAGATGTAGTACTGTCCCAGATGATGCTAGGTTCAGTTCCTTTGCTATAGTTTTCTCTTGGTAGATACCCCGGATAGCACATGCTGCAGATGGGCATAACAGAAAGCCAAGATGCACAAAGGTCCTGAAGACGTTCTCACCAAAACTGCAGCCAGATTGATCAGGAAAGTTCCACACATACGGTCTAATCAAAGACCATCAGAAATCAATGTCCCTCTGCTCTTTCTCTCACCAGGAACAAAGCATTAGCATCAATCCCAAGATGGTTCCCAAGAAGCAATTTTCAGGCTTTCCAATGACTGGTAATCTCAAGGAAGGCCAGGAAAAGTATACAAGGCCTAAACAAGTTCTACATGGACTGACTCAAAGCCCTGTCACTTCACACAGTGTACTGCAGACTGATAACAGATGACCAGTGCCTAGTATACAAGGCATCCTCTGACCCATTATTGATGGATTTATTGCACATTAGCAAGTCAAATGGCATCACAAATACTTGGTTTATGTATCTAAATCTCTTCTCCAACATCATCAGAATGGTTTGGAGGGACAGGTATATTTTACTGAAGATACCGCTGCTATGGAGAAGACTCCACATCCACATAAAACTGTCCCTGTCCATTTTCAAGTGGAACATTGATCTGTGGATGGGAAATACAAAATATACCACAGGACTGCCCTCTGTACTACTAATGGACAGATGCAGCTCCCAAATGCTTTATCTCATGCATAGGTCCCCTCAAATTACCTATGGTATGATCCCAGTTACACTCACTAGGGGTAATATATAATTACTGACCATGGAATGGCTAAGGCCCATAAATAACGAGATTGAATAGGTTATTTAGAGCACAAAAAGGGAAACAGTCAAGGCTTAAAATTGCCAGCAAGGGTAGCTAGCCTAGTACTTACTTATAAACCTATGTAAATTATGTTCTTCTGCTCCTTCTCTCACTAGTAGCTAAACAGAAGCATTAATCCCAAACTGATTCCTGAGAAGCAGTTCCTGGGCTCTACAGTTATCCATAGTTGTTCTCCGGATGTTACAGATTTTAATAGTAAGATGGATAAAAGGGATTAATAATCTGTGTTTTTCAGTGTGCACAAAGTGAGTGGAATGACATGAAACAGACGTTTACTCAAGGTTTAATAGTCTAAAGGGAGGGCATTCCCAGTTTGATTGATTAGTGCCCAGTAGTATGAACAGATGAGATGACATAAGACTGGGAGGAGCTTCCAAAGTCAGATTTTGCAGAAGGGGCAGGCAGCTCAAAAGCCACTAAGTTTAAAAGCACAATAGGGACTACTCAGGTGGTGGGAAAATACAGATGGAGTCACACTTCCTTTATCCCCTTTGTCCTGGCCCTCATCTTTTCTGACAGGGATTTCTGGTAGGAAAGTAAATGAAAATGAAGCAGAGGTATTTACCATTTTCCCAAATTTGTCAATAATTGTATCAGATAGGAGATTAGACGAGATTGGGCACATTCAGGGTGGTATGGCTGTCATAGGGAATAAGGTTCTTGGAAGGAGATGAAGATTTTCCCTTGCTGGAATCCAGGGACACCACAGCTGGATAAGCCAAATGATTTTTGTAGAGAAACCTGGGGGAATCCTTGACCCTGTTAAAACAAGGTTTTCTTGGAGGAGGTGGAAGTCAGGCCCCATACAGGCATTCACACTCACATCTTCCAGGACACCTAGCACTGAATGGACCGCTACAGCTCTGGGTTCTGTCAGGTTCTTGTAATGGAGCTGCCCCTCAGAGTACTCCTGACTACTCCACTGGCAAACTTCCTTCATCCTGTGAAGGGGGTCTCTAAAGGAGAAGCAGAGGAAAGGACGTCTTTGGTGTCTGAATCATAGGCATCCAGCAGATAGGAGATGTGCTCCATACAACAGCTCTTCTGTTTCAGATTCATGGGACTCCAAATCTGCAGGAGGTTCCACCTTTTTCTTTTTAGAAAAGTCCCAGACAGCTCTTGAATCTATGTCTGTCCTTTTCTGTTTCAAAGGAGACAAACCAACTTCAACCATTTTTATCAGTCAGTTGAAGCCGAGAAAGTGGTGGGGGCTGAGGAATTCCACACCTACACTGATGCAAGCTGGCAGGAACTAGTTTTGTCTCTGGTACTTTGTCCCTCGTGGCTTCAACCACTGCTGTTTTTGAGGTCTTAGACAGGGGAGAGATACCTCAGCATCATTTCTGGTCTCCCCTCTCTTATTGGTGTGTATTTTGTCTTAAGCAGGAGGCTCCTGGAGGCCTTGGATGACATTTTGGTGGCACGGAACAAACCCAAGCCCTGTTTCCTGACTGCAAACTCATGGAGAGACTTGCATTGTCTACAGATTATCCTAAGGTGAAAGGAAGTCCACGTTGTGCTCTGAACAGACACAAAACAAACACCTGATGTTAATTCTTTTAGGGAGACTGGTTTCCTGCATACAGTGCAATTACTGATCTTAAATACAGTACGAGTATCTTACATTCACTTTCACAAAACTATTACAAAATGCTGAAAGGCTAGGTGGGGGAGGATGGGCATGAGAGGCCAATGTTGGCTCACCCATTTTGGGGGGGGGGGGTGGACATGCTAGGCTTTCTGCAATAGGAACATTCAGGTCCTGGCAGCCTCACTGCTACAAGAGTCATATCACCGGGTCGGGAGGTTGCAAATGTGCAGAAGAGTCCTTGAATCTCCCAAAGGCTGTGATTGCAGAGTTGCAAGGCTGCTGAAGGCAAAGTGAAAGGTCAGGTTGCATTCCTCAATCACAGTATGAAGCTGCACCAGCATCCTTGATCTCCTCATTGACTCTGGACATGAGTCAGGTTGAGCACTGATGAGGCTAAAACAGATCTAGCAGACCTGGTATATAAGGAGAAGAGCAGATGAAAGGTGATGAACAGTTGTGCGAAGTAAAAAGATTAAGTGAGAAAAATCTCATACAAGTGTATCTGGCTGTTGGAAATTATTGATATACTTAGATCACTACAAAAATCAAAACACTAGCTGCACTATATGGCAAGAAAGTCTGAAAATGGCAGTGATCAACACACCTCTTATACCACCTATGTCCTTGCATACTGGTGGGTGGTTCTTAGCTGAAGCCTAATGATTAATGCACAGCCCTAGATCTTGGGCTGACAAATTAGGCTATCTGCATACAGGATATCCCAAATGTGAGGACTAGAACAGTGAATACTACAACAAACACATGGGTAGACATTATGTGGCAGTAAGTGCAGTTAAGTTGCACTGTCCACAAAATACATGTCAGTGGATTTCATGGACAGTTTGCTTGAGCAACTGTTATGTATATATGTACATTTAGGATGAAGCTGTTTAAAAATTTGTATCATATTACAATTTGTGGTGAAATCTATGATGTTGAATGCCACAGAGTATATGTTTGCAGGATCTCTGTGATTTATTGTTCACTTGGATATATTTGTACTCTAGCCTTTGCAACATGATTTGCAGTTTGTATCAGGTTACAGTGCAGCTTCTTTTTAAAATAATATGAGTTAAAACAGTTGATCCATATTATAGCTCTACATTTATAGCACAGGTTCATTATCATTGTGGTTTGCCATCATGAATGTAGCAGTGGCTGATGGAAGCTAAAAGTCTATCCAACGTTTTATACAGAAATATCTTGTACCAGTGGTTACTCAGCCATTTGTTTACTAGTACCACATATTATACATAATATTTCTTAATGTGTGACATGCAGATCATAAACAAGACATTCCCAGATATTCTTTTGTAATGAGTTCAGCTAGTGATATGCCTAACAGTGGATGCTTAACCACAGGTTTCTTGCAGTTTGAATGAATAGTTTTTGATTATGTTATGGCATTTTTGTATCTAATCTGCAGGGGGAAGGACACATTCTGACATTACTACTGTAATGTGGTATTTGAAATGGTACACAGTCATCTAAAGATTTAATACCGACTGCAGAGATTTGTCAAGTCACACCCATTACAATAGTAGCATACAACATTATTCATTACTAGGGAAGAGTCTTAGCTGGAATGGATCGTGTGACAAATGGCACCCCCTCAATTCTCTGAAGCCATACTCCATTATATCTTGCAGTCTGACAGTGGAAAGTTCACAGGACAGATGCATTTTTCTGTGCAAATACTTTTAATAACACAGAACAAGAAACAGAAAAATGCATGCCTACTTTTGTTAAAAATGCAGTTGTAATTTTAACTATGGCTTCTCAAACAACAACTGTTTTGTGGATTTCCTGAGTTAAAGTGATCAAAACAGTCAATAAATATTTCATCTAGTAAACTTTCAAGTGATTGGTTGATTGTAATGTTTAAGTGAGGAGCATTAAAGCTGCAGAACTATCACTTGGACAAAATAAGAGAAAGGATGTATGTGAAAATATGCTGGAGTGACTGTCTTCTCTACTTTAATGTCAGTCATATAGGAGTCAGCAGTATATAAAATATGGGAACAGTGCAGAGTAGGCCGGTATGCATTTTTTCAGTTGGATTAGTGCCATGATCACCATGGCATCTAGCAGCTCTTTGCAAATGTGATGCCCACTGTAGTTGCATTGAAATACATCTTCCACATCACACATCTCTGGTAGCTGACAGGTGAACTACAGCTGCATGAATGCAGTCACAGTTCATTTGCAGCTGTTGGAGAGAGATGCATGCATGGATGGCAAATATACTTGTGGAGTTCACACTATTAGTAGGCACCACCCTCTGTTGCAAAACCTAATGGTGGTCTGGTTTCACTTATCTTTAATGCTAGCCTTGTACCCCAATGTTAAAGCTTACAGAATTCTTCAAAATAGGAAGCAATTTATCCTGTCTGCTGAAAAACATAGTCCACCAAACTGTGTAGCACCTGCAATCTGTATTTCACTAATGAAATAAAGGTTGTGAAAGATATCTTCCAAGAACTCCTTATAGGCTACTGAATGAATGGATATTCAGCACCATACACAAAGTCTTGATCTATAGACACCTGATCTGCAGTCCTAACTCATTCAGCAGCAAAAGTGACCAATGTGGTAGAACCACACATACACATGGATTTTCCTCTGAAGCAGTCCTCTGCAAATCTTGAAGTTTTTCATTCTAAGTAGCTAATGATCGGCTAAGCTAGTTTCTGAACCAACATTGAGAATACAGAATATACAATACTGTTAGCACTGTGCTGACAAGCCAACCTGATGTCAGTTACCCATCAAATTCCTTTAGTATTTAAGCAAAACCATGCCCTTAACTACATTAACTACATTACAATGCACAATCGCAAGTTCTGTTGAGAGAACTTGTTACTGAAGGATAACTACAAACTAGCATAAACTCATGGAGAACATTTATGCTTAAGACAGTGAATCCCATGACTACATATGGTCAGACTTAGTCCTATAGTCAAGAAACAAATGCCTAAAGGATTGAAGGACACTGTGGACTTACCAAGAGGTTAGTAAAGTGTGGGATCTGTGCCATCATCTCTTACAGTATTCATGAAGAGAGAAGTTGCATTCCTAAATCTCAGGTACATCAACAAATCTGAGAAATGAATAGCGAATGAGCTGAGAGAATCAGGCAGATATGGCCTGGTTCACAGAGCATGTACTTGCATGCAACCCAACTAATCAAGGGAAAATGTAACAAGCTGTCCTTCAAAACATACCATGCCTGCTTACTTACAAGTCTTTCTCAACCATTACAGACCATGTACAAGTTCTTCTCAACCACTGCAGGCCAAAAGCTCACATTCCTGTACAAGTCAAGGTATATGATTAGTCATTTGTGTTTGTTTACTTATAGAAGCAGCACACTGATACTAAAGCTGGTGATGCTTGCATTACAATAAAATACGATTTTCATTAATTCATTCTCTGATTTCGTACTTTATCCTAATAAGCACTAATATTAGAAAAAGGTAGGTCATCAAAGAATAAACACATAAATGAATATAGCCATTTAACCCCCTCACATAGTAACAGGACATGGTTAGCCAATCCTTGTGCTGTTACTATGTAGTGTAAGCATTTTTTATTATACTGACTGCGGGGTATGAATTACAGCAGCAGGCTGAAAATAAAACACATTACTCAGGGCATTACAGTGATTGGGGTAGAGATATGTGGCTGCAAACATAAGCAAACTGAAATATATTACTGTGATCATTATTTGTTTCATTTTCTTCATGATCTCACAGGTGATCATCAGAGCCATTTCTCATTTCTTGGGATGATTTTTATTTTGCAGGGAATAGTATTGTTATTATTACTGGCAGAATACCAAACATACCTTATGAAAACCTCAGCTTTGGCTGGCTAATAACTTGCTGTATTCAACTGGATGTATAACAGAATTTAAGTACCTTTATCTGCACTTTTTTTTTCAAAAAAATACAGTATTTAAACTGATTTTAACTGTGTGTTGCAGGAATATTAACTGAACTGGAAGTTAGTCAGTGTTTGCTGAATTTTGTTATTTGCTAGTAATTACAGGTGTGGGGGTAGCCACATTCTTTGATTTCCTGTCCTTGCCTATTTAAGTGGTACAGTGTGAAATATTTTCTGCTTAAAAACCTCAGCTTTGGCCGGCTAAGAACTTGCTGTATTCAACTGGACGTATAAGAGAATTTAAATACCTTTATCTGCACTTTTTTTTTTCAAAAATACAGTATTTAAATTGATTTTAACTGTGTGCTGCAGGAATATTAACTGAACTGGAAGTTAGTCAGTGTTTGCTGAATTTTGTTATTTGCTAGTAATTACAGGTGTGGGGGTAGCCACATTCTTTGATTTCCTGTCCTTGCCTATTTAAGTGGTACAGTGTGAAATATTTTCTGCTTAAAAACCTCAGCTTTGGCCGGCTAAGAACTTGCTGTATTCAACTAGACATATAAGAGAATTTAAGTACCTTTATCTGCACTTTTTTTTTCAAAAAATACAGTATTTAAATTGATTTTAACTGTGTGTTGCAGGAATATTAACTGAACTGGAAGTTTTGACTCAGCTCTTCAGTTAGTCCCAGCCACCCTCCCTGTTTTTGTTTTGGTGTTAATCTTAGTGGCCTTGAAACTGCCCGCCCCTCTTGTAAATTTGTGTTTGGATACTCCTTCTGGGCCCATCTCATTTGCTCACTCAACTGAGTGCAGTGAGATCATATTCTGATTTCAGGCACTCCTACTGTGTACAAAGAGAGCATCTGGGAAACAGAAAAAAAATTAAGCTTGTTTCCTGCCTTTCCTGTTAAGTGGTATAGACTATTGGTAGGCCTCTGAGCCCCCAAGCCCTTCTGTGTTGGAGGGAAGCCTTCTAGCTTAGTTTTTTTTTCTTACAACTAGCCAGTTTTCTAGTTTCAGCACTCAAATCTGTTTCTTTGATCTCAGCACTTGTTCAGAAAAAAAAAAAAAAAATTCATCTGCTTTTACTGTACTTGTGTTTCTACCTACTTTATTTTACTTTTGCATCATCTTAAAAGTACTCAATTGTATTTATTACTGCTTGGTGTAACTCATTCTAAGCCTTTTGGTTTAAACACTTGAGCTTCGGACCAGTTGTTTTGCACTGAGAGGGTTTGTGGTCTGCAATGTAGTGGCAGAACAGGTAGCTTACATCCTTCTAGGTTGGGAACTGCTGATTGAGGGCTCAGTGTCTGTTATTCTAAAAGTGTATTAATTCTGGTTTAAGCACTTGGGCTTTCAGGCCAGTTATTTTACATTAAGAAGGTTCGTGGTCTGCACTCTTGTGGGAGGAGAGGCTGGACTCTGCCCTTCTGAGCTGGGAATTTCTGGTTAAAAGCTTATAGTACATGCATATCTGAACTGCTTCTTACTGAAGTTGGTGCGCCTTGTTTGCTGTGGCATAGACTGGATTTGGGCCTGCTGGATCTAGCTTTGTTTGTGTGACTTGAGCACTAATCCAGGCATTCTCTAAAGTATTCAATTGTATTTATTACTGCTTGGTAGTAACTTGATTAAAGTGTAGCTATCATTCTAAGTCTTTTGGATTAAGCACTTGGGCTTCAGACCAGTTGTTTTACATTAGGAAGGTTTGTGGCATGCACTGTGGTGGCAGGACAGGTAGCTTTCATCCTTCTAAGTTGGGAACTGCTGACTGAGAGCCCAGTGTCTGTTATTCTTAAAGTGTATTAGTTCTTGTTTAAGCACTTGGGCTTCAGGTCAGTTATTTTACATTAAGAAGGTTTGTGGTCTGCACTCTTGTGGGAGAAGAGGCTGGACTCTGCCCTTCTGAGCTGGGAATTTCTGGTTAAAGTTTATAGTGCCTGAATATTTGAACTGTATCTTACTGAAATTGGTACACCTTGTTTGCTGTAGCATAGACTAGATCCAGGCCTGCTGAATCTAGCTTTGTTTATATGCTTGTTGTTTGTTTGCTTGTTATTTCCCTGGAACACTAATTCCACCTAATACGTGGCTTCTCAGCACTTCTGTGGATCACTAGTGATATCTGCATTGCTTACTGTACTTATTTCCTTGTTTCACTTGAAAGAAAGTTACTGTTTGTCGTTTTTGCATTTAAGTTACCTGTAACACATTGCACTTAAGTTACCTGGCACTTGCTCGCTAAAGCAATTATATAAGTCAGCACTAAAAATTAAAAGCACTACACCCTCACTCCCCACTGGCCCTTGTTTTCAATTATTAAGGAATTCCCAATCTTATTCTAGCATGTCCAAAGGTCAGTTGTCAATCTCCTCTCCGGTCCAGCTGGTGAATCTGGGAATCTTGAGGCAATGTTACAACTGCCTCATGTACACAGACAACCCTCTCCTCCTCCCAACAAATTCCAACACATGTGAGAGATGCAACCATATAGCCAAACTGGTGGCTAAGCTCTCTCAACTCAGTACTGGCATAACCAGTCAGGAGGAGAAGGAAACCACACTCACTACAATTCCAGTCTCACATAGACCTACCACGACAGCAAACCAAACACATAATCACACAAAAACATACTCGGAGGCTCTAAATAAAGATCTGCCTAAGCAGCAGAGACCTCCAAAGCAGACACCCAAGCAACCGCTACCCCAAAACAAAACACGTGCAACACATATCTCACAAAGCCAGTGTGCCGAACAGTCACAGCCCTTAAGACTAAACAACACACCTGATACACTTGTAATAGGTGACTCTATCATCAGGCACACTGACGTCCCGCTCACCAGGCTGAACAAGGAGAGGGTCACGGTGAGCAGCCTGTCGGGCGCTAGGATCCGCCACATAACACAAGCACTCAGGTCACTCCACGGCAAGTACAAATATGACTCAGTCATTGTCCATGCTGGTGTGAATGACCTGAGACGTATCTCCCTGGACTACATGAAAAGAGACATAAAGGAGCTCTCTGAGCATGTAGCCCAGGCCGGTATGACCCTGACCTTGAGTAGCATCTTACCCTCACCAAGAATGATGCCACAATATGAAGACAAGATGATCAATTTCAACAATTGGCTTAAGTACTGGTGTCATTCAAAGGGGATCCAATGCCTGTCAGCTTGGGATGATATGCTCGACAAGCCACGATGCTTCGCTAGGGACGGCTTGCACCTGTCACCCTGGGCTTTCGGATATTGGCAAAGGCTCTTGCTACCCCATAGTGCCTTTTTTAGGCAAGGCTCAAAAGACAAACCCACCTCCATAGGTATCACAAGGGATAAGAAACTAAGAGTAATGCTACTCAACGCCAGAAGTCTAAACCTCAAGATGCACGCACTCGAAACTCTCCTTAGCATGGAGAACATCGATATCTGTGCAGTAACAGAAACCTGGTTCAGGGCTCTCGAGAGCACCCCAGCACTACCAGGTTATACCTCATACCATGCTTTTCTGACCCAAAACTTGGACCAAACCACAAAAGGAGGGGGAGTATCGATATTCATCAAAGATACCCACACCTCCAGGTTGTGGCAAAGCACGAAGCATCAGAGACTATCCATGTGCAACTAACAGTGGGTAAAACTGCCTTCCAGTTTATAGCCTGCTACAGACCACCCTCCTAAACCCAGGAATCCCACTCGGCCTTTCTGAGAACACTGGAAAATATGAAGGTCTCTCCAAACACCATTATATTGGGCGACTTCAACTACCCAAACATAGACTGGGAGCATTACTCTAGCTCCAACACCCTAGCCCAAAGGTTCCTAGAATTTATAAACTCAAATGCTATGGAACAACTTGTTACCACTCCCACAAGAGGGGAAAACATACTGGACCTGATCATCACCAACATGGGGACTCTATGCTCCAGACCAGAAGTGTATCCCTCACTGGTAAGATCAAACCATAAACTAATCTCACTGGATATTCACATCCCGACCCCACCCCCTGCCCAGAAAACCACAGTGAAAAACTTCTCTAAAGCAAATTTCACACTCCTCAAAACTGAGGTGGAATCCTTCAAAGCCCCCAGGCCTGTGGAAAATACGGCCCAGACCACAGAATCCTTTATAAATGCATTCTATGAACACCTTCAGGAATGCATGGATCATGCAATCCCAAATAAAATCAAGACCCAATCCTCCAAAGGCAGACGTCCTGTCTGGTGGACCCCAGCCATAAACAAACTATACAATAGAAGGAGGAAGCTACTAAATGATAGAGCAAAATCCCAAAAAGGGAAGGCATCACTGATCAGTATTAGCAAAAAACTACAGGCACTCATAAAATTGTCTAAGGCCAGCTTCGAGAGAAAAATTGTGAAAAATTGCAAAGGACACTAAGGATAATCACAAGGCTTTCTTTAGTTATGTTAGGAACCTGGGTGGTAATTCCCAGATATGCTCAGAATTAGTCCAAAATGACAAAAAATACACTGAACCCACAGACATTGCCAACATCCTAGCTGACAGGTTCAGCGCAAACTCCCCCCCCACCAAAAGGGCAACTATCTATCCCAGCAGAGTGCTGCCCCCATGACATCTCAGATGCTCAGGTAGGAGCTGCCCTCTCCAAAGCAAAAAACACAGCATCAATGGGACCAGACGGTGTCCCGGGCTGCATCCTACATGAACTCCAAGAAGAGCTAAACCCAAACATAAAACTACTGTTCAATCTCAGCCTTACTACGGGATATGTGCCCAAAGAGTGGCGTACAGCAACAGTGGTCCCTCTCCATAAAGGTGGTGCCTCAACGGATCCTGGAAACTATCGCCCCATAAGCCTGACTAGCTTGGTCTGCAAAGCTATGGAAAGGATCATCATGGACCTCATAAATAAAGATATTGGGGACCTACAGACACTGGATCCTACCCAGTTCGGCTTTGTTAAGGGCAGATCCTGCCTCTTAAACCTGGTTGATTTCTTTGAAACAGTCACCAAGGCCATTGACAAGGGGAAGATGGTCCACACAGCCTACCTGGACCTCGCAAAAGCCTTCGATACAATACCCCACTCGGGCATTATAGATAAGCTCACCAGCTTAAATATAAACCCCTATGTCACTAGATGGATTGCAAACTGGTTCAAGGACAGAACCCACATGGTTAGAATTGCTGGAGCCATGTCAGACTCCAAACCAGTTACAAGTGGTGTCCCACAAGGCTCAGTCCTGGGACCTCTCTTGTTCGGTATATATTTCTTGGAGGTACAGGCCAACACGGAAGGACTGTGGCTGACCAAGTTCACAGATGACTGCAAACTGGGCGCCATAATCGACTCTCCAGCCGACACAAGCATCCTCCTAAAGGGCCTCATAGAAACAGACAACTGGTGCCAGAGCCATGGCCTCAAGCTAAATGCCAAAAAGTGTATAGTCATCCCCTTTGGCAAAAATAAAGTGCCCACAAATTACCACATACGTGGTAATTCATTAAGTACAGAAGAAGTAATTAGGGACCTGGGGACCCAAGTTGATAGCAATCTCTCATTTGACAACCATGTGGCCAAAGTGGTTAGAAAAACATTTTATATAGCCCACCTAATCATGAAGGAATTCACATCTAGATCAGGGGAGGTCATCGTGCCTCTTTACTCATCCCTCATCAGGCCCATAATTGAGTACAATGCCCCTTTTGGGATGTACCTTACCAGACACCTGCAGCAACTGGAAAGACCCCAAAAGTACCTCACCAAGAGGATCAAAGGGCTCAAACAGATGCCATATGCTGCCCGGTTAAAGAAACTCCAGCTCTACTCAGTGGCATACCGCCTGTTCAGAGGCGATCTGTGCCTGACGTATAAAGCCATGTCCAACCCGGAATTAATGGACATGCTGCACCTCAGAAAATCCAAATCCCATCGAGCTACGTGCTCGGGAGACTTGAACCTCAGCACTGAAATAAATAGGACATGCTGGAGGGACAGATTCATAACCCAGAGGCTCCCTTCACTCTGGAATAAAATCCCAGTCCAGGTTAGGCAGTGTCCCTCATTGACTCTCTTCAAGAGGAATCTTGATGAGTGGATGGGAGATCGTAGGTTTACCCCGGGTATCACTTCTGTGTCACTGTTAGACAGAGGCACAGTATACTAACCTCGAAAAAGGGCATAGCAAAATAAATTTAAAATGGGTGGCGAAAGCCAAACACATTCTGGCTAGGCTTATAAATGCCCTAGGGCAGATAGCCTAGTATGAACCTATGAACCTGTATCTGCAGGCAGTGGTAATAGTACGCACTGCCTACAGCAGTGATCCACTAATTACTATCATTTTAATAATTATGGTAATCAATGGATGCACGTGTCTGTAAATATCAACAGGTTAAACTCAAAATACATTATTGTGACCATTATGGAGTCAAGTGGAACTGTGGCTGTGAATACAGCAGCAGACTAAGATACATTAATGTGGCTAGTATTTATTTTGCTTCCATTGCAATCATATAGTTCAATTGCAATGGACACCAAAAGCAGTGAACGGTGTATTTTTTTAATCAGTGGCAATACATTCCTATTTTCTGTGACTGTTCTCTTGCAGGTACTGCATTTTTATTGTTACTGGTAGAACATCAGGCTTTTTTCCCTCAATTAAAATGTTAACCATGTCCGTGCACAAGCTGACTTCCTATGTTAAGGCCAATTTTTTAGCATAAATTGCTTGAACTGAGTATATACACAGTAAATTTGTTGGGAATAACTTTTGCACAATTACTACATAATTTGAAGGCTTCTAGTTGAATTAAAATGTATAGGATATGACAATCTTTGGTCTCAGTGCAAAGAGTGTCTGTTTCAAGTTACCTGGTGTAGCTTTACACATTTTCAAGGAAATAACCATCTAACTTTAAGACCGTGAACTTTGAGAATATATATGTTTACAAGGGGGTGCTGAAAAGTTCTAAGTTCAACCAGCTTTCTAAATTATGAGCGTTATTTCGCTTCTGTAGCTGAAAATAGGGTTATTTTATCATGTAAAGTTCGAATTTGCAGAGTTGTAAAGCTATGTTTTTGACATTGTTTCAGATCATTGATTGAACCATGCCAACAAAAAGTGTGGAATTTTCAAGTGTTGAACTCTGAGCCATCATAACGTTCCAATTCCTGCAGAAGAAAACACCAAAGGAAATCCATGACTGTATGATGCAAACATTGAGTGGCAAGTGCCCTTCTTGCTCAAATGTGAAGAAGTAGTGTGCAAACTTTCAGCATGGAGATTTCGAGACTGAAGATGCAGTAAGGTCTGGGAGGCCTCAAACAGTGTCAAGTTCTGAAATTGTTGACCATGTCCATGATCTGATTTTGGCAGATCAATGAATATCAGCTAAAACAATTGCTGAGACACTACAGATATCCAGGGAATATGTTGGGTTTATAATCCATGAACAGCTGGATATGCAGAAGCTGTCAGCCAAGTGGGTGCCCAAATGTTTGAATGCCAATGAGAAAAGATTTTGAGTGGACACTTCCAAGTTGATTTTGCTGCATTTTTGTTGAGCTGGTGCCAACGTTTTGGAATGACTAGTTACTGCTGATGAAACATGGTTACACCACTATAATCCTGAGACAAAACAGTCCATGCAATTGCGGCACTCAAATTCACCAAGGCCTAAGAAGTTCAAGACCCAAAGATCAGTAGGAAAGGTCATGGCCACAGTGTTTTGGGATCAGGAAGGTATTGTAATGACTGACTATCTTCCAAGGGGCCAAACAGCTAATGCAGAATACTTCTGTAACTTGCTGTGCTAATTAAAGGAGGCATTGAAAGAAAAAAGGAGAGGGAAGCTGCGGAAAGGAGTTCTCTTTTTGAAAGACAATGCACCTGTTTACAAGGCTGGCAAAATGATGGATGTTTTGATGAAACTGGGGTTTGAATGCAAAGGCCAGCCACCCTACTCACCAGACCTTGCTCCATCTATTTCCTGTTTCTAAACCTTAAAAAGAGTTTGAAAGGGCAGCAATTTTCGAGTGATTCAGAGGTGATTGCAGCCGTGGAGTAGTATTTCAGTGACCAGACGTCAGAGGGTTTTTTTTTGGCAGGGTTACAGAAACTTCAGATATGATGTGCCAAGTGTGTTGAACTTTGGGGAGAGTATGCTGAATAACTTGTAAGTTTCATGGCTCCACATCATTCCCTTCTTGGTCAGGCTTAGAACTTTTCAGCACCCTCTCGTAAATCAGCAAAAGGTTGTGAACATTTTTGTCAAAACTCTGAAAATGTTTTGGAAAAGGTTGTGAAACAATTGTGGGCTTTGCTGCCCAATCACACTCTCCCCTATTAGTTTTTATACAATATGGTGCAGTTTGGATTAATCACGTAGGTTGCAGAATAATGTCTGCATGATTCATCTGAGTATGTGAAAAAAACATTTTGTCAAAATTGTATTGCTTCCTCAAAGACTGTATAACCTCACAGAATGTTATATTAAGTAAGGGAGTCAGAGCATCCAAGTGCTCCGGATTATGCGGAACGCACCGCATTTAATGAAGAGCGAAGCCACTGTTCCGCTGTTCCGCATTGAACAGCTGTGGCTCCGCTACAAGGCTTTTGATTGGTTTGTGTACCGCAATTACTGCCAATTGGCATTGCGGTATACAAACCAATGCATAGCTCTGCTGTGCTGCTATTTTTAATTTTGATTGGCTCGTAGACCGCATTTACGGCCAATTGCAAACTCGGTCTATGAGTCAATCAAGTAGAGAATATGCGGAGAACGGGAGCCAATGAAAGCTCCCAAATGGAGACCAATCGTGTTCCTGCAAGCCTTTACGCGCCAAATTAATGGCTTGAAAAAGGCTTCCAGGAATCGGGAGGGAATTTTACTTTGTGTTCCTGTGTTCCATCTTGATCATTCGAGAACTTGGATTTGGAGTCAATCAATACTAGGCCGGATTAAGAAGGAAGGAGTGGTGCGGTGCCAGTTGCAGAGAATCCAGATCGAAGACATTTAATCAGGGCTGTCCGGTGGTCACATAACACAGGTGAGTCAAGCAAGCAAAGCAGGTGACCTTTGACGTGTGGAAACCCTGTATGGAGTGATTGTAATTTTTTTTGGTATGTAAATCAAATAAAATATTGTTTTTGGATATTGGGGATAAAGTAGAACAAAAAAACTGTGTATAATGTGTGCCTCTTCGTGTTTTCAACGTTGGCTTTGTGTAAATTAGTAGCCTTACAATCAGTGTACGTACGGTAGTTACGAGTCTCACAGAACAGATACAAAAAACGCATTTTTGCGGGTGTTTCTAACCAGAGAGGAGGGGGCAGCGGCACACGTGCAGTGTAAGGATGTGTAGGATTATAGAGCTATGTTTGAGGGTCTGCATGGTGTTGTCTTGTCAACATTTAGTTGGTTTTTCACTTTCTTGGAAGAGTTTTTGGGGGAGGGGATTCTGGAATGGTAAGGCCAGTTTTGTTAGTTGTACTTATATTTCTACTGGCCTTCTTTAATCAGTCCGGCTGTGGGGTTTTTCCCCTGAAAAATTGCGGCTTTATTCAGTGTTGGGTTATATAGGTATAGGGGTGAGAAACGAATTCGGCACTAGTAAAGGACTGAGCTTTTAGAAATCCAGCAGCTTGAATGAGACCGTGCTTGCTTATAAAGTCTTTAGAAACAAATCTGCTTTCACAATATTTTTTGCCTGCTCCTTCAGACTACCAGATGTGAAAAGTTCACATGTGTAACCATGGAAGCTTCTCCTATGGAATGGCCAGGTCCAGATCTTCTGCATTGGGGTGTAGTTTTTCATTTTTTAAAAAAAAAGCATTTAATTAGTTGAGATTTAGATTATTTTCAGATAATATCCCCAAGTTCTTTAGTTTTTCTGCCATTTATCTTTGCAGCCATTGAGCCTCCATTCCATCTGAAGTGTATTCAGTCCCCATCCTCTTTATTGTCTGAAGGCTCTAGGAGATGCCTAAGAGATGTAGATCATGGTCATCCTTCAGCAGAGATCTGGATTGGAAGTGTTTTTGCAGAAATTATGTTGAATGCTGGGCATTGTTTATCTATAGCATATGGATGTAACTTATTTGCATGTCTTTGTGGAATGCAAACGTAAGTTATACCTGCTTGCTGTCCGTAACCAATTCCATTTAAATGTACTAACCCTAAACCTAAAAGAAGTTACCCAAATGTGAAAATAAACGTTACTTCATAATATAGCAAATGCAATCGCTTACTTACATTGCATGCCTCCCATTCTACCTCAGACGCAACACGTTGTTTGCTTTCTTAGCATAACTCTGTTCTATTTTTTTTGGAGCTTTTTTCTTTAGTCCTCCACTGAAAAAGGGCTTCTGCCCAGTCAGACTAACCCGGTCAACAAATATCAGATTTCTGGCTGCATGCTGTAAGTAACCATTGGTGAACAAAAGAGCTTGTGTAACTACTGGTCTAGAGTGCCAGGTGATGTTACACGAGATATGGTGTTTTCTGTAATCTGTTGTTCATGTACTAAGAAGCAGGCCCTTCCACTGTTGGGGATAATTTGTTTTGTTAAGCTCCACCCCCCCCCCCCCCCATCTGCCTGGCATTAAGGGGACAACAGCTCCTCCAGCAAGCATACTTAAACCAGCTGTTAAAATCAGCCAGAATGTTAACGTGGCCATTTCCATCAAAGTATGCTACCATCGTAGCGTACTGAGATTTATATAATAAACTGGTACGGTCTAGTGTTCTATATTAACACCACTTTTCCCTGGTCTCTAGCCGTATTTTCCTTGCTGGCCATTATTTTACTGTACCCCCCCCCCAATTTGAAATAGTGCAGTTTAAGAAGTTTACTTATGTGTCATAACACCTATATGGGCACACTGTATTTTCCATTAATGCTGCTTGTAAAGGGGTGGGGGTTGACACCTTTTCTTAAACTCCCCCCATTTAGCTAGTCCTGAAATTATACAGTTTGCTGTGGTTGACTTGGTCTGTGTGACCTGATGTACTAGCACTTAGGTAATCACTTGTTTGATGTGACAGTCCTGTTTTCAGACCAGTTTGGGTAAGGGGTTATGCATTTTAAAATTGTCTCTCCCTTTGTGACATGCATACCATAGAACTGGGGCCTGCAGAACAGGCCTTGATATATGTCAGCACTGTGTTTAACAGGCCAAAGTGCCTGTCTTGGTCCCTGTACTACATTTTTTCACTTGGACTCCATTGGGTAATGTAGAAGACCAGCTCTATTCTCATAAAGCTTCTATACGTGTGAAATGTAATGAAGTTTTTATGATTTACAGAGTACTCTAATGCTTGTTGACAAGGATTGTAGGAATAGAGCTTGCTTTTTTGTCCAGGAGTCAAAGCATTTTAGGTTTCCATTAGGTGCTTTGGAAGCCAAAAGCTCATTTCAAAATGTGGGAAATCTGTAATGCTTTTTTGTATACTATATGTTCTCAAACTCTCTTGGAAAGTGATTCCATTTACAAAGGATTGCTTTCCATTTTGAGATAATTTAACACATATTCATTTTAACATTTTCTGCTAATTTACACTTGATGTAAATTGTATTGCTAATAATACTTTAGAGACAATGTTTTACCGTACCATCTTTTGTTAATTTTGTCCTGAGAATTCTGGCTTACATAGCACTGTAGCTCAGAATTTTCAAATATGTCTGCTAACATAACAGGCTGTTTGCTAACTTACTCGAAAAAACTTTTATTTTGTGAATCCAAGAATGTTAACACTGGTATTCCACTTTTCTGTAGTAGGACCTCTACTCTTGTTCATAGGTGTGTACTAGGCTAATGGCCCTGGGGCCTTTACAAGCCTAGGCCTAGCCCATAGAAGTGTCCTGGTACTGTGCCACCCAACGTTAGCTCCCAGTGCCTCTGTCAAGTAGAGCCACTGGAGTGATCCCCTGGGTGAACTTTATATTTCCCATCCACTCATCAAGATTTCTCTTGAAGAGGGCCAGTGAGGTGCTCTGCTTGACATGTATGGGAAGTCTATTCCAGAGCATTGGCTGTCTCTGGGTTATGAACCTGTCCTTCAAGCATGTTCTGTTGATTGTGGTAATGAGGTTGAGGTCTCTGGAGCGTGTTGTGCGGAGCTATTGGGATTTCTTTAAATGCAGCATTTCTAACAGAGCTGGGTCAGACATGGCTTTGTAAGTCAAGCAGAGATCGCCTGTTAAGTAGACGACATAAGACAGAGAATAGCTGGAGTTTTTTTTTTTTTGAGTCTGTCTGTGTAAGACGTGTTTAAGGCCTAGGATCCTCTTTGTGAGGTACTTTTGTGGCCTATCCAGCTGTTGCATGTGTCTAGTGAGGTACGTGCCAAATGGGGCATTATACTCCATGATTGGTCTGAGGGAAGAGTGGAAAGAAATGGTTACCTCTTTCTTCCTGGATACAAAACCCTTGGTAATGAGATCTGCCACATAGAATGACTTTCTGACCACAGTGGCAATGTGTTGGTCAAAGGAGAGGTTCCTATCAACCCCAGAGCTCTTATAACGCCTTCAGTGGGCTTCCATCGATCTGGTAATTAGTGGGAAGTGAGTTTTTCCCAAAGGGGGTGACGATGCATTTTTTGGCATTAAGCTTAAGGCCATGGTTTCGACACCAGTCATTTGTCTCAATGAGGCATTTCTGTAGGATGTCTGCATCACTTGGAGAGTTAATAATATCTCCCAGCTTGCAGTCGTCTGCGAACTTGGTCAGCCAGAGTCCCTCCGTGTTGGCCTGGACTTCTGAGAAGTAGATGCCAAACAGTTGAGGACCGACCCAGGACCAGAGCATCCAAGTGCTCCGGATTATGCGGAACGCACCGCATTTAATGAAGAGCGAAGCCGCTGTTCCGCTGTTCCGCATTGAACAGCTGTGGCTCCGCTACAAGGCTTTTGATTGGTTTGTGTACCGCAAGTACTGCCAATTGGCTTTGCGGTATACAAACCAATGCATAGCTCTGCTGCTATCCACGTTGGCTGTGCTCTGTAGTTTTTGATTGGCTCGTAGACGGCATTTACGGCCAATCGCGAACTCTGTCTATGAGCCAATCAAGTAGAGAATCTGAGGAGGACGGGAGTCAATGAGAGCTCCCAAATAGAGGCCAATCATGTTCCTGGAAGCCTTTTCGCACCAAAATATGATGGCTTGAAAAAGGCTTCCAGGAATCACAAATTTTACTTTTTTGTGTTCGATCGTTGGAGTTTCAATTTCAACACTAGGCTGGAAAAAGGAAGGAGCGGTGCCAGTTGCAGTCCAGATCGAAGACATCAGGGGAGAAGAAGACGGGAGTCAGTGGAAGTTAGCCTGCCTGCCAGGAGAGGTGACTCGGCGAGAGAAGTCTGTTTGCAGTGTTATACAAGGGCTGAGATTTTTCTTTCTGCTGTGCTGCTGGACAACCGGGATTTTCAACTTTGTGTATTTGAATTGTATTGAGTTGAGGAGCTCAGCTGAAGTGATAGACAGAGCAGAGGTAAGTGTTTTAGACTGTAATAGTTGCAAACATTTCCCTTATGCTAGCACAGACCCTGTGATTTTAGCAACTTTTAGTGTGTAAGCAATATTTAGTCTGTATTTGTGCTGCTTGTCCCACAGATCCTGTTCTAGCAACTTTTCTAAGTTTAAAACAACAACATTAAAGTGTCTGTTTCTGCTGCTTGTCCCTAATGTCTGTTATATATATATTTTTTTTAGGGGGGACTGTATGCCATGACAGGTCCTTGTTCTAGCAACTTTCTAGGTTTATTAAGAGCAGTTTTTAAAGTGTTTGTATGTTTTTGCTGCTTGTCACCCTCGTACGTCTCTGAAACTAATTGACTTTGTTTTTGGATAAAGATAGGTGGGCAAGTGAGCACCAGAGGATTGAAAGTGTCATTGAGGCAAGGAAGTGAAGCATGCAAGCCTTTATAGTAAACAAAAGGAGCAGAGATGAGCAAGAGAAGAGGGTGCAAAGTCAGGAAACTTCCAGTGATATGGGTAGGTTATGGCCCTATTGTCTTATATTTTTGCTATTGAGGACATCTTGTAATTTTCCTTTCTGCACTTAGTCCCATTTGTTTCATTGTCTAACACCACTGTTTTGCAAACCTGCTAGGTATAGACTACCCAGACTGCAGTGAGGACAGGGATGTAGATACAGCTCACACCCCAAAGAAGAGAAGATACACAATTTTTCAGCCAAGCTGGGCAAGTGCCTTTGACTGGCTTTCTATGAGTAGGCACGGAGTGAAATTTGTCTTCTGCAAGACTTGTAACACGGATTTCACAATCCATCATGGGGGCCGACATGACCTGCAACGACATGCTAACAGTGAGAAACACAGGCAGAATTGCAAGCATGCAGCTGGAAGATCTATGGTGGATTTCTTTGGACCACAGAGTTTAGCAAGTACAAAGGTGGTTGAGGCAGAGGTTGGTTTTGTGTCTCTCCTTGCTAAACACAACTTATCATTTGCAGCAGGAGAACACATCCTGAAATTTATGAAGAAGTGTGGAGAGGATCAAGATGTTCTCCGTAAAATGACATGTGGAGCGACAAAGGCAGCATGCATTGGACGGATGTGCTGGGGCCTCATTACCAGAATGATGCTGCAGCAGCCTGCCAGAAATCACCATTCTGTGTGTATATGGACCAAAGCACAGACATGGGAGATGACAAACTGTTAGTCATCCTTGTTGGTTACCTTGATGAAAAGGCAAGCAAAAATGTGACAAGGTTCCTTGATATGCCAGAATGTGTGTCCGAACTGGACAAGCAATGTTTGATTCTTTAATGTCCAGCCTGACAAAATTTAACATTCCAGTTTCCAACATTGTGGGCTTTTCTTCAGACAATGCTGCCTCAATGATTGGAAAACACAATTCTGTGCTGTCTCGTTTAAAGGAGGTGAAGCCCACAATTGTAAACATGGGGTGTCTCTGCCACTTGGCAGATCTCTGTAGTAAGGCTGCTGTAAAAGCACTACATTCACCAGTTGAAGAACTTGTATCAGATCTGTATTGCCATTTCAGTTCCAGTACACAAAGACAACAAAAACTTCAGGAATTTGCTTTGTTCACAGATACTGACCCCCTCAAGATCATTAGACATGCACCTACTAGATGGCTCAGTCTTGGTAAGGTTATTAACAGAACCCTGGACATGTGGCCAGCTCTAAATTCATATTTTCTGTCTGCAGAGCCAAGGTCTGCTAAGATTGACTTAATTTCTAAAAACTTGCAGAGTCATGAAGTGCATATGATTTTTATGTTCCTTAAGTATGCACTGGAACCCTTACTGGAGTTCAACATACAGCTTCAGAGCAAAGAAGTCAGCTGCTGACACTGCATGCCACTGTGCATAAACTCCTGCAGCAGTATGCTGGCAGACTCCTCAGACCTGCATCTGCTGTCAGACTAATCAAACACAGTGATGTGTCAGTGTTGACTGACAGTAGCTGTGTTCTACCAAATGGTGAACTTCGTATTGGCTATGAAGTCAAGCAGTACATGAACCTCCATGAGGAGGATATTGCTGGCACAGTCATTGAATTTAACTTTTATAAAAAAGTTGCAGCTTTTTATGCTGCAGTGCTGCAGAAAATGCTGAAAAAGTTTCCCATGCAGGATCACTTACTGAAAGACGCTGCATTACTTATTAATCCAGCCAAAAAATTGGACATTTCTTCAGGGCTGGTCAGAGATGTTGGCTTCCGTCTGGGTGTATGTGAAAATGATGTTGAGGCCGAACAACTAATCGATGAGTTCACCCAATATCAGATCGAGGACACTGGGAATCTGACAGGCCCAGTAGATGGGCCCCACTCATGTGTGTCACAGTACTGGGCACACCTTCTGAGGGACCTTTGCACTGAAGGGAAACTGCCACTCTTTAAGCAGCTGATGATGAGCCTACTTTGCTTGCCATACTCTAATGCACAAGCGGAAAGGGCATTTAGTATGGTGCGGAAAGTGAAAACTGAACTGCGTCAGTCTCTGAGTGTAAAAACACTGAACTCTTTGTTGGCAATTAAAATAAATGAAGAACTGGATGTCTGTGATATTAAGCTGCCAAAGCCTGTTTTAGAGGCTGCCAAGAAAGCCACAGCAGCATACAATAAGTCTACATCTGACATATGATAGGATGTTTAACTTGGTCTAAACTGTGTGTGAATTGCAATATGTCTGTTTACAAAAATAAAAATCACATTTACTACATGTGTTAGAGGCTGCCAAGAAAGCCACAGCAGCTTACAGTATTACAGTAAGTCTACATCAGACATATGATAGGAATAGGATGTTTAACTTGGTCTAAACTTTGTGTGAATTGCAATATGTCTGTTTACAAAAATAAAAATCACATTTACTACATTTTCTAAGTGCTGTTTCATTTACTTATAGTGTAGTTATGGTATTGCAGATTATCAAAGGTTTTTGGATCTGAGAAGTGTGGTATTGAATGTTACAGTTCTACCAAGCTCCAATGGCGCATTTTCGCGCAGTGCGAAAATAGGGTGTTCCACATTTTGACCATTTATCACACATTGTTAGGGTCTGTGTTCCACATTGGCCACTTAAGAGGTTGAGACCTATGAAGGGAGTACAGGGAGTAAAAGGTGTGGAGCTCTCCCCCACCCATGGCCATTGTTTTTGTTGAGAAGGTCAATAAAATGTCCACTGATACATTAGGAACCATTTCCTTGCTAGAAAGATGTGTTGTCATATGTAGATATCTTCAGTACGAGTATCTTAAATATACAGTAGCATGAGAATTGCCTACTGCATCTTCAAGGCTTATAAATATCAGACAGTGCAACATACAAATTAGACATGAATTCAGATACTCCATCTTAAACAGAGTAGAATGGAAACCTAATGCTGCTTTACTAAAGAATGACTTTTATCAACCATTTAGTCAACAGTCCTCACTGGGCAATACATTTACTTATAAAACATTTAATTATAAACACCTGTTAATACAATGAACAGGGTATGGGACCAAAATGTTAAAGTCATGATGAGGGCACAACTTTATGGTCACTAATAAAGGGCCTTCTGTATACTGTACTAATAGTCGGACTACTTCACCATCCATGGAATCACATCATCTCCAACTCCTTTGAAATTTTTCAGGGTTTTAAACAACAAAGCAATCCCAAGTTCTGATATATTTAAATTAAAAATATTTCAGGAACTACTTATAAACAAAACATTGTGGGCACTGCTTCATCAAAGTGATTGGGGACTTGTTCTTCTCTTTTTCACAACTGTTATTTAATTCTCTCTCGCTCTCCTCTCTCTCTGTTGGAACATATACAAGTTAAATACATAACTTATACTGGAGGGCAAAACTGAAATTAACAACTACTGTTTTCTTGACCTATCTTATAGATATATATATATATATATATATATATATATATATATATATATATATATATCTTTTCTGACAAATACACTTCCCCACACCTATGTCGTGATAGCTAGATGCTTCTGCAAGATCATTAACGCTAAACTATCATTGTGCACTTCTGAAAGAAATGTATTGGCTGCCTTGAGTCCAGACTTGTTCATACAGTTTGCTTTCATTCACAAGCTAATACAGAAGCACCACAGTTAGAAACTTAAGTGAGATCCTGATATGGCAGAACTCTTCTCAGCCACTATTGCTCTAAGACATTCACATAATTTACAACTCCCATATAGCTCAATGCAGGAATAAACCATTCTTCTGTGTCATTCCTCACAGGTGGAGCTCATTTCTACACAACACCAGAAGCTGACAATCCTTAACTAACTTTAACGGATCTGTTAGATAATTGCATTACCTTACTACTGTACATCTTTTGCAGCATCAAGAAGCCCTTCTTTCCTCTGCTATCATACAGCTATATCTCCATACCTTCTTCTTTCGGCTTTTCCCGGTTAGGGGTCGCCACAGCGGATCATCTGTCCGCTCATGATTGGCAGTGGAGTTTTAGAGTGTCAAGTTGCCAGCCCGGCGCCCAACCTTCCACAGAAGGCACACACATGCACACACTCACACCTAGGGCCAATTTAGAGTGTCCAATCCACCTACAGCATGTCTTTAGGATGTGGGAGGAAACCGGAGCACGTGGAGGAAACCCACGCGACCACAGGGAGGACATGCAGACTCCGCACAGAAAGCACCCCAGCCGAGAATCAAACCGGAGAACCTCTTGCTGTGAGGCGGCAATGCTAACCGCTGCACCACCGTGGCCGCCCAGCTATATCTCCATACCAAACTGCATATTTGGTTTATGTCCCTTTGTTGAAATACACAACTACGAATTTTGTTAATCCAGGTAAAATGCATTGAAGAACACAATATCAAAGTAAGGTACTTCAAAACAAATACATGTTTTTATGGGGGGGGGCTTAAGCCCACTTGCATCCCCACACCACTGCTAACTTAAACATACCAACTCTGACACTGCACAATACTGGAAAAGGGGAACATTTTTCTGTTTTCATTATTTAGCAATCTCAAACAAATACTGGACTTCCACTAACTCTGTTCAAAAAGAAATGCATGCTATCACTTTAATTTGAATAAATGCATTTATAGGTTCATAGTTAAGTACTAGGCTAGATGCCCTTGCAGACCATTTTAAGCTTAGCCAGTTTCCCTTTTTGTTGGTTAGAGACTGGCCTTACCCATCTCATGGTCAATAATTATATGCTACTCCTAATGAGAATAACTGGGAACAGATAGTCTACGGAAGCCGCGGTGGTGCAGCGGTAGCATTGTTGCCTCACAGCAAGAGGTTCTCCCATTTGATTCTCGGCTGGAGCACCTTCTGTGTGGAGTCTGCATGTCCTTCCTGTGGTCGAGTGGCGTTTGAAAGACATGCGTGAATGGGTGTGCCTTAGTTGAAGGTTGGGCGTTGGGCTGGCACCTCGGCACTGTAAAAATCTACTGCCAATCATTAGCGGACAGGAGTTCCGCTGTGGTGACCCCTAACTGGGAAAAGCTGAAAGAAGAACAACATACTATAGATAGTCTGAATGGACCCATGCATGGGATAAAACATTTAGGAGCTGCCTCTGTCCATTAATAGGACAAGGGCAGGGCAATCTTGTGGTAAAAAATTATTTTCCCAGCCACAGATCCAAGTTGTGCCTGAATATGGATACGGACAACCTTTGTTTTATGTGGATGTGTTCCACAGCTGCAGTATCCTCTGTGAGATATACCTGTTCCTCCAAACAATTCTGTTGATGTTGCAGAAGAGGTTTAGATCTCTACACTGATTATTTCCGATGTCATTGTTTAGATCCCTAGACTTGAGTATTACTGATGGCATTTGACTTGCTGATGTGCAGCAAATCCATCAGTCTTGGGTCACATGATGCCTTGTCTGCCAGACACAGGTCACCTCATTGCAGTCTGTAGGATACAGAGTATACTGACAGGACTTTGAGTCAGTCCATGTAGGACGTGTTATTTATCCCTTGCATGCTTCTAGTAAGGTATTTCTGTAGGCTTTTCAGTTGTTGCATGTGTCTGGACAGATACATACCAAAGGGGCAATTATATTCACAGAATGGTCTAATGAGAGATGAGCAAAAGGGGTACAATGACATCTCTAGATCTAGACACAATCCCTCTGCTCATAATTGTACAATACAGAATTACCTTTTTTACAACAATGGACACACATGGGTCAATAGTTAGGTCATTGTCCACATAGGTCCACAAATCTCAAACAAACAGGTCAACTATTGTCACTGTGGTAGTAGTACCATGGGGTAGATGACTTCCCAAAGATTACAATAATGCATTTTTTGGCATTTAGTTTCAGTCCATGATTTTGGCTTCCTGCAGGAAGAATAAATCATTTAGGGATTCAATGATTCCTAGCTTGCCGTCATCTGCAAACCTAGTCAACCCGAACATTTGAACAAAAGCTCAAGAAAAAAAAGAAGAGGAAGAATTTGAGCAAAGTGTACTTCAAATAACCTTGAGTAATCCATATATATATATCTATCTATATATATACACGTATATATAGATATACACACATACATACATATATATATATATATATATCTATCTATATATATATATACACGTATATATAGATATACACACATACATACATATATATATATCTATATATATATATATATATATATATATATATATATATCTATATACACGTATATATAGATACACACACACACACACACATATATATATATATATATATATATATATATATACATATACACACACACACACACATACATACATATATATATATATATATCTATATATATATATATATATATATATATATATATATATATATATATATATATATATATACACGTATATATAGATATACACACACACACATACATACATACATATATATATATCTACATTTATTATATATAAATACATAGATACATATTAAAAAACAAAACAAAAATAATGACATACACTCATATACTATATAATTGCCATAGGGTCCAGAACACACATAATAACATCTAAAAATGTAGGTCTCAAAACTCCAAAAATGAAGTGTGGTTCAAATAAAACAGCAGTAAGCTGTGTCAGCCATGGACTTAGTAAATATATTGTCCTGCCACAGACTTCTGCTATTCAGGTTGCATTTACACTACAATGGATTTCAGCGTTCACCTACTTGCATGCCACTTTCATCTTTTAAATAACTCTCAGTAAATAATTCATTTGTGAGTAGAAGTCCTGTACAGACTACAACTATGTCAACTGTCTGAGGATTATATACTCAATTTATGTGTACAGGTTGACCTGGGGTAATAGACTTAAAATAACCATTTTTTTTTTTGCTTTATACTGCTTAATTTTATACAGTGTACCCTTGAGTGTGAAATGGATTTACTGTCAACTAAATACTTCTCCCCAGGACCTCCTCTCTACAAATACACAATGTGATTAACAAAATATAATAATTATGTCAAGTTCCTTCCCTCCTAAACATACATATTCTATATGAACTACACCTCTACAAAGAGATCACTCTATACTCCAATATCTGTATTCTCCTCAAATCCCTTTGTAAACATACCGCTCCATCTATTGCTAACAGATGAACTTAACAGTTGACAATCACTGTATCTTTTCATCAGATTTTGAAGACACAATAAACATATGAATTTCACAGTACTGTTTAAGACTTACCACTACCATACTCCACACTAACCACATTCTTCTCTACTTCCCCTTTAACACACACCGATTTGCCACTGTTCACATACTAACTCTACCTCATTGTCTTGGAGGAACCACCACCAGCGCTGTCTGTACTGATCTTCTCTGGGTACGGAGCTAAAAATCATTACTGAAGCATTTCTCACTAATGGGAAGATTCTCATAGCTTTTATACCAATTGGGAAAAGGAGCAGAAATGGAGTCTAGAACACCATGTAGAATGGATCTGGTAAAATCAGTTTTGGCTCTAGAAAATGCATCTATTTTGAAGTGCTTAGTAAATGTGTGAATGGAAGACCAAGTGGATGCTTTCTAAAATAGCTCTGGAGTCCAGACTCTTGAAAAAGGCTGCTGAAGAGGCAACAGTTCTAGTAGAATAAGCTTTAACCTGGTCCTGGGGAGATTTCCCAGGAAAAGTGTAACAAAAAGACAGAGCTAGAGAAATCCATCTGGAGATTGTTAGTTTTGATGCAGGAAAACCCATAATTTTACTTTCATAGGAAATAGTTGCTCTGATTTTCTGGAAAGCTTAGTTTTGTTTAAGCAGAATCTTGGCCATCAGTGAACATCAAGTAAATGAATAATGCTTATCCCCTATTTTTGAGGGTTGGAAAAAATGTTGCTAAGCAGATAGGCCAGTTTGAAGATATTTCACTTACAACTTCAGGCATAAAAGAAGTATCTGTCCCAAGAAAAAAATTGTTTTTTATGAAACATCAGGAAAGATGGAAAGGACAAAACAGCTTGCAACTCAGACTGTTTTAGCAGAACTCAAAGCCACTAACAAAATTTATCTTCCACGTACAGAATTTAAGAAGCAAAAGATGCTGATTCAAAGGAGGAGACAGTTACATTCTCCAAAACACAATTCAGGTCACAAAGAGGAGGAATGGATTTTCTAGGAGGCCTGATGTGAAGGACACTTTTCAGGAACTGTTTGTCCACACAACATGAAAAAAGGGGGAGCCATAGGCAAATAGGTAGAAATGGCTGACAAATTACCTTTAATAGAACAGTTTGCCAGCCCACAGTTGAGCAGCTCATGTAACTATTTTAAAATAATGTGGATACCCAGTTGATAAGGGTCCTGTCTTTTTTTGGTCTTTTGGAACCAAACAAAATCCATTTGGAAATGTAAGATCTTCTTACAGCAGTTTGTCTAGCTTTCTCATATATCAGTAGTACATCAGAAAAAAATGTTCCTAAATGGCAAAAAATGCCTATCATCCAAGTTTGCCAGGTCAGATGAATGAAAGAGCCATTTGCTTGTGTAAGTACATCCCGTGGGGTAACCTGTGGTGACTACATTTGGGTAGATGAAACAGAAGGGAAAACAATCTTCTCTGGGCCAAAAGGGGGTCACCGACACTTTTGTTGAGTTAGCCTTGATTTTCAGAAAGACTTTCAGAATTAGGGGAAAGGCAGGGAAATCATAATGGAATTTCCCTTTCCAAGAGATGGATAAGGCATCCATTTTCTATGCTTCTGTGCATGGGAGTCTAGAACTGAACAGACTGAGATGTATGTTCATAGTGGAGGTGAAAAGATCCATTTGGGGAGTGCCCACCAATGGGCAATCTGCAGGAAGACCCTTCTGTTTAGCATCCATTCTTAACAGTCTGCCTTGGATCTGCTCAAGTAATCTGGAATAGAGTTAATCTCTCATGGGATAAACCAGATTGTGACAACTAGCAATTTCCCAAGCCCTCATGGCTAACCTGCAGATCTGATCGGATTTTGTTCCCCTTGTTTGTTGATAACCATGTGACTATGCTATTGTTTGTCAAGATTTGTAGAGTTTCTGAAGAATACAGGTGGTAAAGGGTTTGAAAAGAAAGTATCAGGGTTTGCATTTCCTTGATATTTATATGTTAGCACATGTTCCTCCTTGACTAGAGTTTCATGTTCATAGACCAGGCTCCCCAAGCCATGACTGAAGCATCTGTAGAGACTTTCTAATGGGAAGCAGGAACCAGAAAGGACATTCCAGGACTGAGAGATATATGGTTGATCCACCAATGAAACTCCTTCCTCACAAGAGATGAGAGTACCTTTGAAGTTCAGGGAGTTGAAGGTGACAATGCTGTACCCAAACTGACTTAAGGTACCATTGAATCTTCCTCATGGGCAGTTTGGCAATAGAATCATTTGTATTTTTGAAGCCATGAATCCCAATATTTTTCTTGTAGAGGTCATTTCTAAAGTCAGAAGAGACTGGAAGTATGAGGTTAAAAAAGTACAGTTGTGTACACTTACCATAAATGTAGGTGTTCGAGTGTATTCGCTGTTGCAGTTATCACACTTGGGTTATCCTGCCAGGGGTAGCCCTCAGTTGGCCCAAATACCAGAGGATTAGGACTTCTGCATCAGTTGCTGTCATCCCACGACTGATGCCAGGTCATCAGTTGTACAAAAACAGGCAACCAATGCCATTACATCAGTTTTTCTTGCCCCAAATGTCAAGAGCCCCCAAATAGGGAGCTAGGTTATGGTGGAATAACACCACCAGTAGAAAGTAAATATCAAATAGCCCTGTAAAGAGTGAGGAAGAGAGAGAGAGAGAGAGAGAGAGATAAGGGGGATGGAGGGTGGGAAACCAGGACTGCAACAGTGAATACACTCGAACATCTACATTTATGGCAAGTGTACACAACTGTACTATGTTCTTCATGTTTCACTGTTGTAGTTATCACACTTGGGTTGATTCCCAAAGCTGAAGAATGGGTGGAGGCAGTCAAGAAGACTTGGGGCTGGCTAGTATGCCCTGCAGGATTGCAGTTGCAAAGCTCGCCCTGGATTTGGAAAAGATAGGCAGGTAGTAATGCTTGGTGAAGGTATGAGCAGAATTCCATGTTGCAGCTTCCAGGATGTTCCTGGTAGGGACCCCTCTGAGAAAAGCTGCAGAGGTAGAAGTTGCCTTAGTAGAATGTGTTCTTACTCCCTGTGGGGGTTGTTTCCCATGGTGTTTGTAACAGAAATGGATACAGTGTGCTATCCATTTGGAAATGGTTTGTTTTGATATGGCCTTACCCTCTGCCCCTGGTGCAAAGCTGACTAGTAACTGGTCATATTTCCTACAGGGCTTAGTACTATCCAGGTAGAATTTGAGCTGTCTGTGTACATCTAGAGTGCAGGATCCTTTCCCCCTTATTTTGAGGTTTAGGGAAAAAGATGGGCAACTGAATAGATTGGTTGAGAGACATACTGGACACCACTTTAGGCATGAAAGTAGGGTTAGTCCTGAGGGAGACCATGTCAGCATGAAAAATGATGAAGAGTTCTACAGCCATGAGTGCTTGTAGCTCAGAAACTCTTTTAGCTGAAGTGATGGCCAGAAGCAAGGCTGTTTTCCAAGAGAGGAATTTTAACTCTGCTGAAGCTGCAGGCTCAAAGGGGGGGGGGTAGCGTGAGCTCTTCTAACACAAAGTTAAGGTCCCAAGCAGGGGTAGGGGCTCTTCTGGGTGCCAGAGTGTTTTGGTTGCCTGGCAGGAATTGTGCTAGCAGGTGAATATGCATGGCTGAGGCCGTGTTCCAAAGGGTCATGGTTAGCCTGCAGAGTGGATAAGAGTGGGCTCCCCCTGCTTGTTGATGTACCACATCACTGTGGGGTTGTCTGTTTTGATTAGTAGAGGCCCCGGAGAGAGTGGGGGTCTGAAAGCTGTCAGAGCATGCTGGACAGCTAGCATCTCTTTTTGGTTGATGTGCAGATGAATTTGATTTGGGATCCAGTGGCCCTGAATGCACCTGCCATCTAGGTGTGCACCCCAGGCATAATCTGATGCATCTGT
The DNA here is from genome assembly GCF_019279795.1 of Protopterus annectens. Classification (NCBI taxonomy): domain Eukaryota; kingdom Metazoa; phylum Chordata; order Ceratodontiformes; family Protopteridae; genus Protopterus; species Protopterus annectens. Next base: position 716,941,796 of record NC_056727.1, on the reverse strand, counting down.
GGTTAGGGTCTGGCCAGCGTGGGGTTGTGAAAAGGGAAGTCCCTTGTTGTGGTTGCATGCTGCTGGCTACCAAAGAAAATCTTTCCTTAGACAAGGTATCATAGGTATAATAGATTCCAGGTCCTGAGAATGTTGACACCAAAGGCTCTTTAAGTACCATTGAAGTTTCCTCATATGCAGCCTGGCATATAGAATTAGTAGAATGCAGGAGACCATGAACCCTCAGCTTGCAGGATTTTCCTTGCAGATACCTGGGTTCTGGTGGCTAGTTGAGAGAAGTAGCCTGTCAGGTAGGCTTGTTTTTCTGGAGTAAGGAATGCCATCTGGGATGCTGTGTCCAGGCTGGCTTCCAGGAATAAAATTTTCTGACTGGGGACTAGTTTGGATTTCTTTTCGTTTATAGTGTAGCCTAGTGAGGTCAGTAGGTCCTTTACAAAAGTCAGGTGCTGCAACAGCTTTTCCTGACTGTTTGCCTGAATCAGGCAGTCATCCAAGTAGGGGTAAATTTGAATAGTTCTTTGTCTGCTAAAAGCATTGGCTGGAGCCAGGCATATTGTGAAAACTCTGGGAGCAGTGGATAAGCCAAAGGGAAGTGCAGAGAACTGATAATGCATAGAGCCTGTCCTGAAACGTAGATATTTCCTGCAAGAGTCTCTGACTGGGATGTAGAGATAGGCTTCTTTTAGTTCTAGGGTGGCTAACCAGGCATCTTTGGACAGCATAGGAAAAAGCTGCTGGAGGGTGAGCATTTTGAATGTTGGTCCCACCAGGAAGGTGTTTAAAATGTATAGATTTAAGATTGGGTGCCAGGTGCCCTCTTTTCTGGGTACCAGGAAAAGTCTGGAATAGAAACCTTGGCCTATCTGTTCTGCAGGAGCAGGCTGAATTGCCCTTATGGAGAGCAGGGAATGACCTTGATTTTGTGCCTCTGCCCACTGGTTTGGAGGAAGATCTGGGAACCCATTTGGGGTTGGCAGTGTGTGGAAATAAAATTTGTACCCCTGGGACACTATGTTGAGGACCCATTGATCGTTGGTGATGAAAGACCAGTTTTTTGCATGGGAGGCAATTTTTCCTCCTAGGGGTACAAGCAGGTGGGCAGAGGTAAGAGGTGGATTGGAAACATCATTGTGAATTCTTTCAATAAGGGGGTGGCTTAGCACTCCCTGTTTTAGAAGTGGAGGTGCTCCATTTCTTAGATCTGCATTCCCTGGGACTGTTGTCTGGGGGGACTGCTTCCCCTTGGTCTAGTCTGAGAAAGCCTTGAGGGGGCTGGAAAGGACCAATGTTTTGAGGGGCAATGCCTACTGAATCTCAGAGGCTGGACTTGCAAAACATCTTTAACTGTCTGCATAGACTTAGTTTTTTCTTCCATCTTTTTAAAACTTCCTCTGCTTTGGTGCCAAACAGATTGCCTTTGTTCAGTGGTGCGTCCAATAGTTTTGATTTGACATGGTCTGGGAAGGTCTGTTCCTTAAGCCAAGCATGCCTTCTAATTACAGAACCTGTGAATGCTGCCCTGCAAGATGCTTCTAGGGTGTCAAACCCACATTGCAGGGTATGCTTAGACACATGGCTTGCAGAATGCATAAGCTCCTGTAATTCTTTATTTTCTGCACAGTCTGGGAAGGTAGATAATTTTTGTTTAATAAGTTCCATTGCATGTTGCTGGTATTTCAGTATGTTGAACTGACAATTTAATGCTGTCTGAAGGGGTGGGATTCTTAGCTGTGATTGCTTTTACTCCTTTAGGTCCTTGGGAGATGACCTCTGGGTCAGCAGTACGATTTTTGAAAATAAATTATTGTGAGTCAGGGACTCTGTAATACCTGTCAGGTTTCCTGGGAGCAGGAGGTAGAGTATCAGGAGTTAGACTGGATTCCATAAAAACATCATCCACAACATCCAGCACAGGAGGAATAGCTAAGGGTCTGTGCTGTGGTAAATCTAAAAATTCCCCGAGTCTCTTTTTGGACTGAGGATAATCCTGGCATTCCCAATGGAAATGCTCTCTCAAGGTATGTAAGGTTTCACCAAAAGAAAAATCCTCTAGAGGAGAGGCAGAAGGAATGGATTCCTCTGCATCTGAATCCTTATAAGCAGATAAAGGCATGTCTTCATAATCAGAAACCTCAGTTTCGTCGGACTCTTGGTCAGATAAAGCTGCTGGGGACAAGTCACTTTCTTTTAGCAGGGGTAGGCTGACTTCCCCTTATCAGCATGATAAGGTCTTCCACCATTTTAGGCATTTGAGATTGAGGCATGGACGCAGGTGCTTGAGCTTCAGTCATCGTTTTTTAGGCGTAGTTCGTACCCTGGACCTTGGAAACTTGATAGTTTTAGAAAGAACTGAAGACGCGAAAGAAGTCGTCGGTTTGTGTCGAATATCGGTAGTGTGAAGAACTTCCTCGGAAGCCAGTGCCTGCACAGCGGCTCCGGACCCATCCAAGGTAGAGACATCCACAGCTTCCGTAGTCAAAGAAGAGTCTCGCGGCATACTAGACTCTGAATGGGTCTCAGTAGTGGCCTGCGAATCCAGAGAAGCGAGCACCAGGGGCTGCAAAAGTGCCTCACTGAGTACCGGAGAACTGGTGACTAGCTTAATGGAAGCGTTGTCAGCAGTTTTGGACCTGTGCGGTCTGTCTCCGTCTTTATCCTTACATTTTTTCAGAAGATTGGTAGTTGGATAGCTTACCGAAGCCATTTTAGAATACGGAGATCGAGAATGAAAGTATTTAGCTACGATAAGGGCCTGACGACATATAGTTCTGGTGTTGAACAAAGCACAAAACCGACAGCGAGGGATGTCGTGGTCTGGACCTAAACAAGTGGCGCAGTAAGAATGAAAATCCCGGTGTGGTATTTGTTTTCCACAGGCGAGACAATTGTTAACTTGACATCAGTTACAGCAAGAAAAAAGGATCCCCAACAGGGTACTTAACTTTAGAAAACTTCAACTTCAAATTCGGAAATGAAAACCCAGGTAGCAGCCAACCGGCACTCATGTGAACTGCTTCTGCTTTGGGCTCCTTGGCAAGAAGGACTGATGTAATGGCGTCGGCTGCCTGTTTTTATATCACTGACGACCTGATGTCAGTCCTGGAGCAACAGCAACAGACGCAGAAATACTAAGCATCTGGTATTTAGGCCAACTGAAGGCTACCCCTGGCAGGATAACCCAAGTGTGATGACTGCAACAGTGAAACACGAAGAACATCTAGATTTTTTCCTGAGGAAGGAAGGTCATCATCCAATAACTCTTTAGTTGGCATCCTAGGAAAACCAGATTCTGCAAAGACTGCAGGGTGGATTTCTTCAGGCATAGAGTGAAACCAAGGTTAAGCACTGTAAATTGTAGATCCTGCAAAGTTTTTTCTTTTGACGAAGCCTGAATTAGAAGATTGTCTAAATAAGGGAAGATATGGCTGTTTTGGAGTCTGCAGAGTGTTATCACATGGATAAACATTTTCTGAATACCCCTGTAACTGGAAAAGGACCAGTGGGCAAAGCAGAAAATTTAAAATTTAATTTCAAAGCACACAATCTTAAGACTCTTCTGTGATCTGGATAAATAGGGATGTGAAGACAGACATCCTTTAGGTCCAAGATAACCAGAAAGGCTTGTACGAGAATCATAGGAAGACAACTTTGGAGAGATAACATCTTGAATTTTGCAATTCTTAGAAATTGTTCAGGGTTGATAAGTCCAAATAGGTCTCCATGTGCCCTCTTTTCCTGAAACAATGAATAACCTTGAATAAAACCATATCTTTTTGGTAACGTGAAAATTATTCTATGGTCCCTTGTTTGTACAGATATTACAAGACTGACAGAACCAGATTTTTTGGTTTGTAGGAATCTGGGGAAATACAGAAGAAATTGGAGGGAGGTTCCAAATCAGTTTATACATGTTTTAAATCATGTTGAGCACCAGATGTCTAATATTATCTCCAAAGCATCACAGACCTGAAAGAAGGGGAGGAAGTTGGCTGAAGTAGGAGGGAGGCAGGGACGTTAGTAGTCATACATTTGAAGATTTGTCAACATTCTTTAGGTCCTCTGAAATCTGACTTGGGTTTCTCCTGTCACATCTTTTTATTTTATCTTTCTGCTATGACCTTTGACCTTTATAAAAGAGTCCAGCTTTAGAAGGGTAATTTATCTGAAATTTTGGCACACAGTAGACAAAACGTTGTTTACAATCTTGCAAGATCCCCCCTTTCCAGTTTCTGTCTATCTAGAGATGAAAGATTTACAAATGGAGCACTTCCTATAGTTATACTGTGGACCTAGGCAGAATAAACAAACAGTTATATAACTATCCTTGACGATAATTTGCCATCACAATCAGATTTTCCTGTCTTAGCAGATTACAAAAAAATGACACAATTAGCCAAAAAAAATAGTGAAACAAGAAGTGTCCCTAATGGAGATACTTATCCACCCACAACAACTGGAAACTGGCACAGGCATACAGCTGACTGACCAAAGTAGTCTTTCTTCATGGTCTGGCAGCAAAAAAGTTCTGAGAAATTGTGCACATGTATGTCTCTTATGTACTATCATGTACTCTTGTGCATTGGTCATAGGTCAGACCAAACCTCTCAAACTCCTAAAGCAATATATCTGGACAAAGGAGACAAAGGCCCAAAAATAAGGATATATTTTAAATATTGCTTTTAAAAACTTATAACACTGCTAGAATGACAGGATCTTTGTAAGTTGTGTTAGCATGCATTTTTATGAAGGATATGAAGTCTCAAACTCAAATGTATGTCATTATTTAGTGACTTCAATCCTCAGACAAAAAAATATGAGGATAAATCTGGGCATTCTGCGAAAATCTGGACAGTTGAGAGGTATGGATCAGACATACAGCATGACAGGATTGCACCCATGCTTTGGTATACTGGCCAGAAGTAAGGTATTCTTGTTAGGATACTTTGAAATGAAGGACATCTACAGGAATTAATAAACAGGACCCTAGGTAATAAGTGGCATTTGCAAGACAGTTACTTTTAGTTTAGTTGCATTTGTGAATTGCAAGAGTCAAAATATTTAAAACCTCATTAACATGATTAAGTTTACTAGCAGCAAAGAAAGGTATAACAAAGAAATAGAAAGTCCAAGAAAAGCCTAAGGTAAGCAAAGTCACAGAAATATTAAACACCATCAGAGACTTGGAGAAGAACCCACGATACAGGAGAATTAGTAAAATTCAACACAGTAAGAGGATGCTATGGCAGCAACTAATTCACTCTGAACAGATACAGGAAAATAATACGGATTAGACAGAAAATTATGAGCTATATTTTAACAGTTAACATTAGAGAGGAAAATCTGAGATATGAATGTGTTCATAAATGATTATTTCAACTCTGAAAATGAGATATTATGAACATGAATTGTGAACCTTGGTAGTGCACTGGTCTCAATGTATTACTTTAGTTAATGTTAGCAATTTTAGATTTGTAAAGTTTTACAATTTTCTTAAAGCAAGTGGTCCAGTCTCCAGGATGCATTTCATGTGTACTGTGCATGAGGACTTCACAATACTGCATTGTTGTGTGGACAGAGTGAGCTTAAATAAAGCATCTTAAAAATATTGTTTTCTGAAGTAATGAACAAGTTCTTTGCAATATTCGTAGAAGACACAGAAGAGAGTGCATTTCCCTGGGATTTGCAGAAGTTACAGGGTATTCAAAGGTGGACAAGTGATACAATATGGACTGAAACATTACAAATGAGATTAGTCCGCATATAGGTATACTAAACACAGGGCACATAATAGGATACCATTCAAGAATATTAAATACCAAACAAGGACACTAGAATAACCAATAACAGATCTGTAACAGATGTCTTGGTACTAGTGAAGTTCAAAGTGATAACGAATAAAACTATTACCATGTCTATATTAATATGTGCAATACTGGAGAGACAGCAACTAACATTACTGGTAAAACAAGAAATGCATAGGTGAATCATATGGGTCATCACAGAGGTTGTGAGAAATTAAATATGAACAGAGACCGTCTTGATTGGACTGCTTTCTAGACACTGCATTCTACTGAGAATGGAAGTGACATGGGCACACAAGATGGTACACAAGACTTGTATAAAGCATGGGAAAAGGCTAATGCATACAGGGCTGTTAAAGAAACATGAACACAGTGCAGTATTTTTCAAATGTGAGGTTTCTGCTCCTTCCAATCTAAATGAAGGCCGACACTTGTAGGGGCTTGCATATCTACAGGACTGATCTTGCGTAGATGCTCTCCCAATCAATTCAAAACTGCTACAAAAAAATACCTTCATGAAAAATGGACTTGCCAATGTAATTATCCCTCGTAAACACTCCCCTATAACCTTCTACTTCTCTTCACTCTTCCTTCCCTTCAATAAGAAACTTACTACTTTACCTGATCCTCTTGGTACATCACTGTACAAACATAACTAGTAAAATATTTCAGCTATGTAACTATTGCACTATTATGTATATAATATGTAATTATGAATGTATCCCTCTGATTAATGCATTTCTATATGTATTTCACTTGCCACAGTGTAATGTATGACACTGTAATGCACTAATGTGTGGTACTGATGAATGTATTCAATATGTTGGAGCTTTTCTCCTCGGGCCTCTGCTGAAAATGGGCAATTGTAGCCCAGAAGGACAAACCCAGACAGCAAATATAAAATAAATAAATGTTCTCTAAGGGGAAGTGACTCTCTCCTTTGGCACTCAACCACCTGGGAACAAAAGGAGTGATGCTACAAAATTGCTACATGCTAAGAAGGAAACAAGGTAAAAAGAAAAGTGAAATAAAGTCAAAAATACCTGAAGCAGCTGAGGTGAATTCACCTGGTGAGTTATTAGTGGGGAGGCCTAGAGATGCAAATGAGCATGTTACCTATGCTTCAACACATATCAGCTCAAAGGAAGTACAAAAGGTTAATACCAAAACTGGTGATGACTGTACTAAGATCCCCAATCAAAAATAAATATTTATATGAAGTACTGACAGAATGCTCTGACTCCATATTAAACTTGCAACAACCTCTGAAAAGGTGCAAGAATTACAATATGTAAAATTTGTAAAATAAGAACTCAGGGCAGTGGATGGGGCTCCGTAACACAAAAAGTGAGAGAGCCCACAGAGATTTTGTACTGGGACCTATATTATGCCAAATAGCCTAGACATCTACTTCGAAACATGCAACATAATGGAGCAAGTTTTATCGGAAATCTGAAAATTAGAGAAAGTGCATAGATTGGGAAATCAGAGAGTGTTTATTAACAAGACTACTCTGGTGTAATGTACAGAAAATGATTAGGTTTTTTTTCAAGCCGTGAAACAGAGCAAAGTCAAAAGGCTGAAGTTTTTGTTGTTTACCTGGTTTTCTTTAGGGTACTTTTTACATTAGGCAATAAGATATTTACGGTTGGGTACAAGGCATTACAATGCACAAGGAACTATGCCATTTAGGCCACAGATAAAATGGGGCACAATTTGTCTAATAGTGGTGAAATACCTGTAGGGAAAACTCTGATGAAGTCCAGGAAGTCAGTAGCTCTAAAACACTTTGTACTGATTAATGAAAAAATGCTTGAATGAGAAAAAAAGGCTTTTGTCTCAGTTAAAGAAATTAAGCAGAAGCTAGCATGACTTTTGAGAAACTTGCACTTTGAAGTGGGTGATGAACATGGGCGGCGCAGTGATGCAGCGGTTAATGCTGTCACCTCACAGCAAGAGGTTCTCCGGTTCGATTCTCGGCTGGGGTGCCTTCTGTGTGGAGTTTGCATGTTCTCCCTGTGTTCGCGTGGGTTTCCACCGGGTACTCCGGTTTCCTCCCACATTCTAAAGACATGCTTCTGGAACATTTCTCCCCGGGCCTCCGCTGAAAACAGGATCTGTGGAACCTAGTTGGACTTTCCCTGTCAACAAATGTTAAATAAAATAAATAAATAAAATAAAATAAAATAAAACATTTAACAGTGGACTGAAACAGATGGTGGTGAAAATCTCTTGACCTGACACTATGATTGTCAAAAGTTTCTGCTTTTACTGAAGTGGTACACAAAATGAAAGGGTTTCATTTGAAAGTCTGGGCTGTTGGATTATACTGAAATGAGACTCACTGAGGACAACAACAAAAATGGTGACAGAATAGGGATAAAACAGTATGCAAGACAAGCAAGCCCAACAGTGCAACCATACACTAGGTGGTGCACATGCCTGCCTGCATCAGACGGTAGTAAAGAGGACCAGTAGGGGTAATATTCTAAACAGAAAACGTGGTTGTCACTGGTACTGAATATTAAATCTACATCTGAAGGGAAAAAACACCTAATATGTTGCATGTCTTGGATCTGCTTTGATTTCTAATTGGGACTGTACCATTTTTTTGAATATCAGGACAAACAGATGAAGTAACTTTGAGTGTAGCAAGCCACCAATTAAATTACTGTACAGGGTCAGTGGAGATGAATTAACCTAAATAGAGCTAGAATGGTGTTTAATGCTTAACACCTCTCTTTACATTACAGGAATTAAAACAATTTGAAGGCATGACAGTGAAAGACACCTTGCATGCAACAAGTTATTTAGAGGCATCCGTATCAATGGAGGGAATGACTGTGTGGAATTAGGGTACAATGATATCAATGCTGAATCTTTTGTTGTAGCTATCAGATATAGTGGTCTCAAGCAAGTGGGCCAGCCAAATTCGGACAATGAAATCTGGAAGCAGAATTAAAAGGTTACAGTCTCCATGTGTGTTAAGTTATTTATGGAGATGTCAGTGACAAGGAATGCATCAAGAGTCCTGAAAGCAGGCAGCACTGAAGGCGACCACAAATAAGGTGAAAAAACCTACTCTATTGTTCTCTTAAAGACCTGTATCAGTATTAAATCATAAGTTATTAATGACCATGTTGGCAGTCAGAATGGCTAAGTGGTTACCAAGGTTAATAGGAAATGACCAGTGAAAGTCTGCAGGAGAGCAGCAGACATCTGACAGCATACTGGATATGCATGCTGTACTGTGTAGGATGGAGGACAAGAACTGATGATTGTGGGATAAGTGTGATAAAGATTAAAAAAGAAGTTGTAATCTACCACATTGCTTTTATTTAGTATTGCCTATCTAGTACATGTTTTATTACTGTTATCTACCTCTCTGTACTTATTTAGTATTCATCACTTACTTAATGTGTGCTTTAATACTTGCTATTGTCTTTTTCATGTACAATGTCTTAACTTTCATGTATTATTTGGAGCTTTTCTCCCCGGTTCTCCACTGAAAATGGGTTCCTGACCCAGTTGGACTTTCCCAGTAAACAAATGTTAAATAAATAATTAATGTTGCTAAAACTGTTCAGTGTGCTCAAGGCCTTTATATTTGCAGAGATGTTTATAGATTTATTAAATGTAATTTATATTAAAGTGAAAACACATATGTTGCTGCTATTTAATCTAACTGGGTGAACATAACATGGATATAACAACATCCCCTATTCTTAATGCACTATACTTCAAACCCCTAGTGGTTACTATATGACAATAAAGCATAGACATTTACTTTACTGGATTAGAGGAAATATTTACCTTTTGACAGCTGGTGTTATGATATACTTCAGATGCCTGGGAGAGGATATAGAGCTGTAGGATAGGGCAGTAAGGCACATGAACGCATGAAGTTTAGTTATATGTGATCTTAACACTCTATACTCGAGATGCAACAGATATTAACACAAGTTGTTTGACAATAATATGTCACTAACTACAGCATTCTGTGTTTCTAAGATAGGCTAGTTATTGGATTAACTAAGGGTGAAAGTGTGTTGCCATACCTGTTGACTGGTAGCAAAAAAAGCGATCACCAGAAACTGGAATCAAAGGCACAATTCTCAATTAAAGGAAGTTAATGAATAATGTGTGCAGTAGTTCAGATGTCAGTGTTGAAAATATTCTTGCATCTGCTCATGCAAAGATACACTAGACTATTGTGTTTCTGTGTGATTTTGCACTACTGAACATCTGTTTCTGTATTTTATTGTGTGATAAAATGGTCTTGTTATTAAGGAAAAACAGAGAAAAATGGACAAAAAAAAAAAAAACAGTTCTGGAATACATGAGGCAACAGGATGTGGTGAGTCTGCGCAAGGCTGGAGGAGGCAACGGCTATGTGTCCAATACAGAACAACAGGTGTACTACACAGATCCGTTTCCCCCTAAAATGTTCACAGAATGTGGTGCCATGTAATGTACGAGTCAGCAGGATGTATACTTTAGCATTATTATAAAATGGGTGTGTACATATATGGTCTTTCATGGTCTGTCATATTCTTTATAGATGTACATATGTAACCGTGTTGGCTATCAGTGTTCAGGTTAGTTTCTGCATTTTTGAGGTTCAGTTATTACAAACTATTATTCTCAGTCACCTTGACAGGATCTGTGATTCACGAACACTTTACTCATGACAAAGGACAGCCCATATAGAGGAACTGTAATGGAATGCATTAAATGTTTTCTACTACTGCTGATGTAAACAGAGAGACATTTGTTAGGTATGTTCTCTTTGCATTATATTTGCAAATATCAAGGGCCCACTTTCTGACGATGGAACGGAATTTATCCATCATGCATGCATGCTGCTTTTTGTGTGCATACATGACTAAGTATACAATTACTAAGGACACAGTTGGTTCATATATGTCAGCCTACATTTTTTTTTACCAATGATTACAGTAATTTTTGAAAATGTACTCATACAGGTGTCACAAGTTAGGGGTGCATATAATGCCACAACAGCAGCATAATGAACTAACAACTAATTTCCACCATGAATTTTATTTCCCCTGGCACCTTGACACTAAGCCTTCTAGGGAAGATAACACACAATATCCACAAATCAAATAAATAAACTCAAAAAATTGCATCATAATTAAAATCACTTAACTAAAACCATCTAGAAATGTCTTCCAATTACAGCTAGAATTTAACCCATTAGGGCTTAAAGTATTGAATTTTAATATAAATATACTTAATTTTTACTGTAAATATATTTTCATGTAGTCAGCATAATTGAATGAACTTGCTCCATAACTGCAACTTTTAAATCACATTTTGAAATATGTATAATATTAAAACAAGCTGCCAAAGGACTTTCCTTATTGTTGCCCCTTATATTTCTAAGATGTTCCTTAATTTTAGTGGCAAAAGCTGTTTTTATAGGTTCATAGATTAGTACTAGGCTAACTGCCTTTGTGGGCCATTTAAGTCTAGCCAGTTAGCCCATGTGAAAATCAAACCCTGCACTTTTAGCCTGCAAGTAAACACTTTAACCATTATAAAACACACAGTAACACCACCAAGCCAACGGAGCTCAGTCCCTGCAGCAAGAGCAGAAAAATATAACAAAATAAAACCCAAAATCATGCGCAGGGAACCAATGGCACCAAAGGTTCAATGATACACAAAGTCTCTCAGCACAGTCACTTAATTTCACAAAAGGCAATCCACAGAAGTGATCCACAAAGAAGGACAAAGTAGTAATCCAGTAATTTATTGTACAAGTTAGCGCTTTCACCCGAAGGCTTCTTCAGACTTACAAAAACTCCTATACAATTAATGTTTAAATAATCAACATAGACACATAATTGGTCAGAATTCTAAACCTCATTAGAATACATAATTAATTAATCAGAGTAACACAAAATCATCTTCCAAAGCAGTTAGTAAATCGCACCAAGCACTAATAGAATACAATATATATTACAAGTGCATTAAAAAAAATGTATATATATACACGTATTAAAACATGTTAAAAAATGTGTGTATATAAAAAACTAAGTGAACCACAATATATAATAGAAAATATAAAAATACTTAAATACTCAGTAAAACCAAACTAATACCTGGCCTGACAGTCAGACAAATAACTATATATAGTGTGGCTAGTGAATAAAGTATAGCTAATGTTGACAGAAGTAGTATACTAATAGTGGAAATTCATGTCTTGGGTCTAAAGCATCTCTTATTCCGTAGTACAGGTCTAATCTGTACCTTATCATTCAGTCCAGGGGGTTTGTCTGCTTTACATCTGATGATCCATCTCATCTCACATTCCAGAGTATAGTTCACTGTGTTTGAAGAGGAGTTGTATTTGCAAAATGATGGCGTAGCTATGGGCACATCCTGTGCCAATAGCTACGCCAACATAGTAATGGCTTATTGGGAAGAGAGTTTTCTCTTTAAGTTAGACTGTTTTTGTGAATATGTGGGCTTTTACAAGAGGTTTGTGGATGACCTATTTTTAATTTGGCTTGGTGATGTTAATAGCCTACTAGCATTTGCTGATCAGATTAATGATTCCTTTAGATTTTTAAAGTTTACGTTAAATTATTCGAGGGATGCTATCTCCTATCTTGATGTAAGTATTAAGAGACTTTCCTCTGGTCTTTTAAATACTTCTATACATCGGAAACTACGCTATAGGAATGCCTTATTACACAGGCATAGCATGCACCCTAGATATATATTCAACAATGTCATGAAAGGGCAAATTATGAGGGCCTCTAGGCTTAATCCTAGTGATGATGGTTACAAAGAGGAGTTAGACAAAATGAGAACTATGTTTCTCAAGAGAGGCTATAATGAGAATATGTTTGATAAGATGGCCTTAGAGGTATGTTGAATTAGATCCATGAGAGCTAGACCATACTTCTCTGATTACAATGATATGCCTTCCCCTACACTACCGAATCCATCCGCAGTAGTTAGGGTCCCCTTATTTTTTACTAAAGATGCAGTACATATTAAGGGATTTTTGTCCAAACACTGGGAAATACTTAATTTGGACAGTGACATTAGTAGATTTATAGGGTCAGAACCCTCTGTTGTATATAAAAATAAACGAAATCTTAGAAATATGCTAGGTCAGCCAAGGTTGTCCATAAATGGAGTTAAGCGATGTTGTTTTGACTTTAATACCATGTGGTGAATGTGGTCAGTGCAGTTGCATTGACACTAGGATGACTTTCCTACATCCCACTAGTGGCTATGAATTTTCTTTCAACACAGGTACTGTTCGAGCAAAAATGTGATATACTTAGCCAGGTGTAAGGTATGTCCATCATTTTATATAGGGAAACCAATAGGACCCTAAAAGAAAGAATTAGGGAGCACCTATATCACATACGAATAGGATCAGAGTTCAATGCCCTGGCGAAACATTATAAAGCCTTTGGTCATGAACACTCTTTTGTGTTCTGCATCATGCAAGAAGTGTTAGAGAATAAGAGAGGGGGGGGATTTAGTGAACTATACTCTGGAATATGAGATGAGATGGATCATCAGATTTAAAGCAGACAAACCCCCTGGACTGAATGATAAGGTACAGATTAGACCTGTACTACGGAATAAGAGATGCTTTAGACCCAAGACATGAATTTCCACTATTAGTATACTACTTCTGTCAACATTAGCTATACTTTGTTCACTAGCCACACTATATATAGTTATTTGTCTGACTGTCAGGCCAGGTATTAGTTTGGTTTTACTGAGTATTTAAGTATTTTTATATTTTCTATTATATATTGTGGTTCACTTCGTTTTTTATATACACACATTTTTTAACATGTTTTAATACATATATATATATATATTTTTTTTTAATGCACTTGTAATATATATTGTATTCTATTAGTGCTTGGTGCGATTTACTAACTGCTTTGGAAGATGATTTTGTGTTACTCTGATTAATTAATTATGTATTCTAATGAGGTTTAGAATTCTGACCAATTATGTGTCTATGTTGATTATTTAAACATTAATTGTATAGGAGTTTTTGTAAGTCTGAAGAAGCCTTCGGGTGAAAGCGCTAACTTGTACAATAAATTACTGGATTACTACTTTGTCCTTCTTTGTGGATCACTTCTGTGGATTGCCTTTTGTGAAATTAAGTGACTGTGCTGAGAGACTTTGTGTATCATTGAACCTTTGGTGCCATTGGTTCCCTGCGCATGATTTTGGGTTTTACTTTAACCATTATGCTATCTTCCCACAACACTCGTATGAAATAATCCACATGGGCATATGACAGCATAAAATCACATGTTTAGGGATGTTTATTTTTAATATTTTAAAATCCAGACATATACAACGACTATCTCCTAGGTCTGTGTCAGTGCCACATATGAAGTATTGAAACATTAGAATTGTGGTTACTTTCTGGCCACATCAGCATATTTCACATGGTACAATTTGCACCCCAAGTAGGTGACAGCAGGAGATGTGCTGGTAAGTGTGGGGTCTGTCTCAAAGCAACTGTTGCTATATAAGACATATGCCAGAGTGTATCAGTAAGTGGAGGAGTAGGTTTCTGTGTCTTTGGTGTTTAATAGGTTGGTTGCATGCAGGTAAGGTTTATAGTACTTTTATGGTGGTTGTGGCGTTTGTCTTCATGGTTGAATAATAGAGATGTGTATGTGGGTTTTCTATGAGTGTGATGCTCCGCTTGCGATGTGTGTGTGTGTGTGTGTGTGTGTGTGTGTGTGTGTGTGTGTGTGTGTGTGTGTGTCTGCCTTTATGATGGATCAGCAGAGGTGTGTGTGTGTTTTCTGTGATTTGTGATGGATCAGCAGAGGTGTGTGTGCATGCATGCAAGCATTGGTAAAGTTAGCTTGCAGTAAAGTCTAGGTCTTGTGTTTGTTGATGTGTATCTGTAGGTAAGGGGATGCAGTTTTTGGCATATAGCATATGGGAGTTGAGTGTGCACTGCGTGAAGGTTGTGCAAAACAAGGTGTTTCTGAGACTCTATATCTAGAGTGGCACTTGTCCCTCTGCAGGTGGTGTGCAGTTTGTTCCACCCAGAAGAGAAGGGGGGGGGTGTCCTTAGGTTAAGACTGTTTTCTGTGTTTGGGAGTAAGTAGTGAGTGAGTTGAGTATGTATGCACGTCCACATGTTTGCAATGAATAGTGTCATGGTCATATTATCTATCTATATGGAGATCATACCCTTGGGGAGGAGGTCCTGCAATACCTGTAATGTTAGGAGGACCACCCTCATCTCTGAGATACCAATGTGAAGATTAGCCTCTATGGGTAACCATGTACAGTGTCCATCCTCTCTTCAAAATGCCCCCCCCCCCAACTTGAGAAGGGAAGTGTCTGTGGTTACTGTCACTACTGCAGAGTCCATGTTTAATGGGTGTCCTTCTGTTACTGGCAAGGATGCAATAAATCAGGCAATGTGTCATCTGCATATCGGAGTGAGTCAAATTTCTGCATGTAATGGGTGCATGTTCTGAGACCACTGTACTGCTAAAGTCCACTGCAGTACTCTCCTGTGGAATCTGCCCATTGGAACCATCAGTATTGTGGAGGCCATTAGACCTAGGAGGCATGAGATAAATCTTGCTGGATGTAAAGGATGATGAAGCACCCACAGGGCAGTTATATGCAAGGATAAAACCCTGGTAACAGGAAGGCTGGTGATCTGTAGGCTGATCCTGAGGTGGCATCCAATGAATCGTATTTGTTGGGTTGTGTCAGATGACACTTGGGAAGATAGAATAGTTGTGTAAAATCTTCTCACAACCATAGATGTCCTTCTCTTCTATGTTGCAGTCTTCTTTACATATGTTTTCCACCCTATGACCCCACGTCCGGCCAGTATACAAGAGCTTTTAGCCAATGCCAGTACATGGAACATCACACGTATGCTCTGACAATGTCAGTCATAAAAGGACATCTGCAAGTACCATCCTCAGAACAAGAAAGCCCCATGAGGAACAACAGTTTTAAGGAGAAAAATAAGCCATCCATGGAAGGGACAAGATGCAGGGTGGGAAGGCAGGAGGGACAGAATACTGCAACATAGAAGTGAAGGACATCTATGGTTATGGTAAGATTTTACACAACTATTCTATGTCCTTCTATTCAATGCTGTAGTATTCTTTACATATGGGAGAGCACCAAAGCTTACTAGGAACCTTGGGAGGTGAAAGGAGCAGAGGAAGTACAAGAAGAATGTTCCACAAAAGCCATGGAGAATAGCTCTAGCAAATCCCACTCTAGACCTAGAAATAGTGTCCAACCTGTAATGTTTGATAAAAGTGTGCACAGAAGACCAAGTAGCAGCCTCCAAAATGGAATTAGTATCCAGGCCCTTAAAGAAATCCCCTGAAGAAGCAAACCAATCTAGTGGAATGGGCTCTAACAGAAGCAGTCAGAGACTTGCATGAAAATCATAACAAAACACAATAACCTTAGAAATCCAGGAGGAAATTGTTTGTTAAGAAACAGGTAAACTCAGAACCCTGGGATGAAAAGACAGAAAAAGCTTATCTAACTTCCTGATAGCTTTCATCTTAACCAAGTAAAATCTAAGTTGCCTATGTACATTCAAAGTATGCAAAATTCTTTCACTAGAGGACTGAGGCGAAGGAAAAAGGTAGGCAATTGAATAGATCGGTTAAGATCCATCTCATTCACCACCTTTGGCATGACGAAAGGGTTGGTATGCAAAGAAACTCTGTCCTTGTGGAAAACCAAGAAAGGTGGGGATGCCATCAAAGCCTGAATATCAGAAACCCTCCTAGCAGAGGTCAAAGCTACCAGAATCACAGTTTTCCCAAGTGCAAAACTTTAGAAAAGCAGAAACTGCGGGTTCAAAAGGGGCCAGAGTTAGTATAGGACGTAATTAAGATACTATGGAGGTGTAACTGGTTTCCTGGGAAGGCTTAATATGTAGGATGCCTTCAAGAAAAAGTTTTAACCTCCAATCTGAAAGCTAAAGGAGGTGATAATGGCAGACAAGCAGAAAGAGCAGAACAGTGGGCTTTCACTGGGGAATATGACAAGCCACCTTTAAGCAATTCATACAAGTAAGAAAGTACTACTGGAATGTTCATGGAAAGTGGATTTAGATTTCTATTAAGGCACCAGATAGAAAATCTTCTCCATTTGGAAGTGTAAGATTTCCTGGTATTGGGTTTCCTGGCCTCATGCAAAACCAGAAGCACATCCTGTGAAAAAAGGTGCCTGAAAGGGATTAGAAGTTGATTACCCACAAGTTCATTTTTAATGTTGACAGCTGTGGATGAAGCAAGGATCCCTTGTCCTGTGTGAGCAGGTTCAACCAGTGAGGCAATTTGGGATGATGGCCCTTGGCAAGTTGCAGAAGATGGAATCAATGCTGCCTTGGCCAAAATGGAGTCACCAATAAGATTTTTGGTTTGTCCTGATGAATTTTCAACAAGACTTTCTGAATGAGAGGGGAACAGGGGAGTGCATAAATAAACATCCCCTTCCATGAAAAGGAAAGGGCATCCACCTTCTAAGCCAGAGGATGTGGAACCCTGGGACAAAAAAAGAGGATGTTGTCTGTTTTGAGAGGAGGCAAAGAGATCCAAATGTGGAGTACCCCACCAGTGAACCAGATCCAGGAACACACCCTGTGAAGCATCCATTTGTGAGACTGTGTCATGGACCTGCTTAACGCGTCTGCCATAGAGTTCTGAGCAGAGAGTACGTAAACAGCATGAAGGGTTACCTTGTAATGGATTACCAATTCCCATGCCTTGAGAGCTAACCTGCATAAAAGGTTAAGATTTGGTGCCCCCATTTGTTTATGTACCAGAGAAGAGTGGTGTTGTCTGCAAAAATTTTCATAGGACCTGGCAGAAAGAGAAGATGAAAAGTCTGTAAAGCTAGAATCAGAGCTTTCATTTCTCTGATGTTGATGTGCTCCCTCTTCTGAGATGCAGACCCTGAACCTTCCTTGAAGCAAAGATTGCCCCCCAGCCTGTGTCTGGGGCATCTGTGAAAAGCTGTTGAAAAGGCTGGGGCAAAAGAAGAGGAAGGCCTGGATTAAGAGAAAGCTGCTGAATCCACCGGAGGGGCTTTGTTTTCAGCAGAGGAGTAGAGGAATCAGGACCTCTAGAGGGTGTGCATGCTGAGACCAGGTTGTCTTTAGAAACCACTGAAATTTCCTCATGTGTAGCTCTGCAAAGAACACATGGGAATCATGGAAGCCTTGAATCCAAGAAGTCTTAGGAATTTCCTGGTCGAAATGGAAGGAAGAGACCGAAGGCTTTCCATGAAGATAGTAGGAGTGTGAACCTTGTCTGCTGGTAGAAAAAAACATCATCAGGTCCATCCTGAACCTGCACACTAAGAAGATGTGATCCTGTGATGGAGTTGGACTGGATTTTTTGAAATTTATTGCGAACCCTAGGCTTTGGAGATGAATGGCCTTCAAAAGGTTTTGAGACAAGTGTTTTGAAATGTGGGCTAGAAAAAGATCATCCAGATAGGGATATACTTGAACCCTCTGGACCATCAAGAAGGCAATGACAGGGGCCAAGCATTTTGTGAATACCCATGGGGAAGTGGAAAGACCAAAGGGCAAGGCAGAGAACTAAAAGTGCAAAGAACCCGTCGAGAAATGTAAAAAGTTCCTGTATTGAGGATGAATGGAAATATGCAGATAAGCATCTTTGAGATCCAAGGAAGCAATAAAAGACTGAGGTGAAATCAGGGGAAAAGAGTGTCTGTAGGGACAACATCTGGAAGAAAAGCACTTCCAGGAAAGTGTTTAAGTGAGAGAGGTCTAGAATTGGTATCCAAGGGCCATCCTTTCTTGGAACCGAAAACATTCTTGAGTAAAAAACTCTTGCCTCTCTGATCCAGTGGTACACTTTAAATAGTGTCTTAAGAAAGCAGCTGAGATAGGAGCTGTGGAAACAACTCCAGCTGACTGGAAGGGGGGCTGTGGAATTTCCATGAAAGGTGGGAGATTTGTCCAAATCATGAAGTATAATTTTGGATGATGGATAGAACCCAGGCGTCCTTAGTGATCCTTGCCGAGGCTAGAAAAGAAAGAGAGGCAAAGAGATAGAGGAGTATGACTTGGAAGAGAAAGCTGGTTATCACAGAGAACTGGACCTGGCCTGAAAGGGCTGTTGTGTTGGAGGAGCAGAAGTAGAAGTTTTCGATTGAGGGGATTTCCTAGTTGACTTCTTAGACCTAGGAGCAGATGTAGATGCAGAACAAGAAGCAGGTCTCCTAACAAAGAATGTTTTGACAGGGAAGTTTCTATGAAATTTAGGAACCGGTGAAACAAAGAGGTAGTTCAAATCTTGGAGCTCCTTCCCTTTTTCTTACAGAGATTTAAATAAGTCTGTAGCTGCAGAACCAAAAAGGGTAGACTTGTGCAAAGGAGCATCAAGTAATTTTTCCCTTTATATCATTAGGTAATGACTGAAATCTCAGCCATGAATGCCTCTTAAGCACAGATGCAGAAGCAGCATCTCCAGAGGATGCTTCAACAGCATTATAGCTGTACTTAATAAAAAGTCTAGCTACTTGAGAAGATGCAGCCAAAACAGACAGAACCTGTGTTTTAACCACAGAGTCCGGTAAATGAGCCAGAGCCTGTGAAGCCTGAGAAGTAAGGCCAAAGAATACCTAGACATATATACATCAAGTGGAAGAGGTGTATACCTTCTTACCCAGTCTCTCACGAATTTTACTTTCCTTATCAGATGGTAATAGGTTGGCACAAGGAGACAAAAGAGAAGACTTATCAGAGACTATGGAGACCACAGCTGGATCAGCAGAGGGACACTTATAGAGAAACTTGCAGTCATCCAGCACTTTGTAAAATCTATCTGGCCTCTTGGGAGCAGGGTCCTGTGAATCTGGAGACAGAGGAGAAGGTAAAAGCATCCAGGAAAGCTGGAAGGACTGTAGGAACTGCAGCAGGAGAAGGGACTTGCATTTGCAGAAGGTCATAATACCATTTCTGTTCATCAGAAATATGGGAACAATCCCATTTGAAGAATTCTCTCATTTTATTAATAGTTTCTCCTAAAAAAAAATTCTTCAACTGGGGAATCCCCCCATTAGATTCCTCCTCAGGAGATTCATATTCTAGAGGAGAAGTAATTTGTGTAGAATATGCAAGAGAATCTTCTCCAGAGGAAGAATCCTCAGAATCAGAGGAAAGAACCTGAGACCCAGTACCCTGTACAGGGGAGGAAATGAAGGAAGGAAGAGGGAGAGAGGAGGAAGGCTTCAAGGCCATCCAGGCCTTAGTAAGACCCTGGAAAAAGGCATCCCAATCAGACTGAAGAGTAGAAGGAATGTTGGGCTGTTTAGTTTTTTGTTTTTTCTTGACATATCTTTTTGCATGAGGAGACAAAGAGGAAGAACCCAACATAGGCCTAATGTCTGGCGTAGTCAAAGAAGGATCCCAAGTTGGAATGGCAGGAACACCCCTGGAGTCCTTCAGCACAACAAGCCTCTGTTCCCCCATGTCACTCAAAATGGATGTCTGCATTGCCTCGGACATGCTGACATGAGATCCCTTGGTGGCTTCCACAAATGTACCCACCAAAGAAGCAGACTCAAGCTCTGACCATAACACCGAGTCTTCACTGACCTCAAGGGATACATTGGAGGTACAAGGCATGGCTGAAGAGGTTTCAGGTTTTTGTTTGCTCACCTTCCTCTTCAAACTCAGCTCACCCGAAGGACCCCTGGAACCCTCCATAACGTCTTTAGCCAGATATTTACATTGCTGATTTTGAGAAAGTTGGCTATGCAAAGTCTTAGGTACAAATGTCTGACAAATGGAACAGGATCAATAGTCGTCTCTAGGCCCTAAACAGAAAGGACAGATGTCATGGCTATCTTTACGTGGAATCTGCCTTCCCCCACCCTACACTTGCCCTTCCTGAATGACATGAACAAAAATAAATGGCAGTAGCAAGAAAATAAATCCCCAACAGGGTACTTACCTGAAGCTGGCAGCAACACACGGAATCCAACTGCAGACCATACATAGGAGTTAACCTTCTGAATGTCGGCAGCATAGTTCTGAGGATGGTACATGCGGACGTCCTTTTATAAGTGACATTATCAGAGCATACTTGTGATGTCCCATGTACTGGAAGTGGCTAAAAGCTCTTGTATACTGGCCAGACATTGGGTCGTAGGACAGAAGACAACCCATAGGTAAGGAATACTGCAACACTGAATATAAGGACATTTAATGTTAGCCCTATATCCTGCAACAACTGGAGTACAAGATCCAGATAGCATAGTAACTGATGGTCAGAGGTAGCAGTTAGGAACTAATCATCAAGACAGGGGAAAACTTGGATCACTATTAGATGCAAGGGCACCATCACCACTATTATCAGGGTAAACACCCTGGGGACTGTGGTGAGACCAAAAGGCAGTGCTCTGAACTCATAGTGATTGGCACCCAGCTGGAAATGGAGGAATCTGCTGGAACTCCTCTCTGTCTTTACATGACAGTAAGCATCGTAGAGATCTACTGAGTACATCCAATCATCCTTCCTCAGTACAGGCAATATGGAATAAACCATAACCATCTGGAATTTTGTCTGTTTTACAAATTGATTGAGTTGAATGAGATCCAGTATGGGTCTGAGCCCCCCATCTTCTTTGGCACTAAACAGAACCTTGAATAGACTCTACATTCTAACTGGTTTGGGGGGACCGGTTGGATGACTCTTTTTCTAGCAATCTTGAAATTTGTACTGCTGTTTTCCACTTACTGGGTGAAACATCTAGGGTCATTCCTCTTTTTTCAGAGGAGGAAGGGAAAATGGAACTGAACACTACCTGGTAATTATCTTTAGTACCCAAGAATCTATGGTTATGTTTTGCCAGGCTTGTAGGTACAACGACAAGTGCTTCCCAACTACCTTTAGAGCACAGCAGTTGAGCAACTGTTCAGGAGCGCTGATGGGGCTTCTTGGATAGAGGAGCCTGGAAGACCTGATTCTGGGGTCTGCCTCTGCATCTAGGGTTATGTCAGTTTGAATTACCTCCACTCCTGCCAAGAGGAGGTCTATTGCTAGGAGATTCATGAGAGCTCTGTGAGTTTCAGAACCACATTTTTTCCCTGTCCTCTGATTCCTAGAGAAGGATTTTGTGGAGTGGAAAAGCAGATTCCCAGAGAGAGTCTTGTCATCCTGTTGGCTCTTGGTTGATATGTCTTTAACTTTGGGTCCAAACAAAGTTGGACCATCATAGGGGGATATTAATGAAGGATGTCATAAAGCCTTACCCAAATTCAGAGATGCATCCAAGTGTGCGGGTGGATGGTAATACTCTGCTGCTCTGGCTGTACCATCAGCTGCATTCAAAACCAGTCACATGGCTACAGAGGAGGTTGACTGTAGGGTAGATAGCTGGGAGTCCACTATATTCTGAACATCCGTAGGTAATACACCCGAGAGAGATTTGGAAATTTATTTTGTCAATTCTCTCTAGAACCTAGTAACACGATTCAAATAATTCAGTGGTCTGACAGCAAAAGTCACTGATGCACAAGCCTGTTTTCCAAATCTGTCCATTGACCTGGACTCCCTGTTAGGGGGATGAACAGAGAAGCTTTCCTCAGAGAGTTCCTTCTTCATGGCCACTGTATCACCATAGCTTCCACTGGAGGAACTTTGCTTCAATGTTTTCTGCCCTTAGGAGATGCTAAAACTCTGTCTGGTTTCTTGGGTACAGGCTCCAACACAGTGTCCTCCTCCAAGACCACTAAGCCTTAAGGTCAATAAGAATATCAACAGGTGGCACCACCCATGATGATGTTAAGCCAGAACCAAAAGCTTCCAAGAATATAGATTAATTTGATGAAGGATCTTGGATAGATCATCCTTCTCTCTGATTCATCAATTCAAGGTTCTCACTGAAGGTGACATCTTCTGAAGGGGACCAAGGAAACCATTCACCCTCAACCAAATCATTGTCCTCTGTAAACAGCACTGGAATGGAGTCTAAAAATTGCTGTCCAGGACCAAGAAGGAGCAGGTGCCCAATTGGAAGCACTCTCTCCTTAGCCTAAACAAACAAATAAGAGCACTAGTTAAATCCTCCAAAGCAAACTTCAAGTCCAAATTGGCCACATCTTCTAGAGACAATCATAAGGCTTTCTTCACATACATCCGTAATCTCAAAGGTAGCACCCAGATCTGTTCAGAACTGGTGGTTAAGGACACCACATATACAAATGCCGTAGGTATAGCAAACTTGCTGGCTGACAGATTCAGTGAAAATTTCACCCCTTGTCCCCCAATCAGTAAATCAGGACATCCCCAGTACCTGCCCTCTTCCCCTTATATCTAGGGATCAGGTCATCGCTGCTCTCTCAAAGGCAAAAAATACAGCCTGCATGGGACCTGATATCATCCCAGGCTGCATCCTACATGAACTCAGGCAGGAACCTGCAGCACCAATAGGTGCCCTATTCACCCAAAGCCTGAGTACCGGTTTTGTCCCAGCTGAGTGGAGGAGAGCCACTGTCATCCCTTTACACAAAGGTGCAGCGTCCACTAATCTGGGAAATTATAGACCCATCAGCCTATCTAACCTGATCTGCAAGGCCATGGAACGGACTATCATGGACCTCATTAACAAGGACATTGGCAACCTCCAAACACTTGATCCCACACAGTTTAGCTTCATCAAGGGTAGGTCATGTCTGTTAAATCTGGTCGACTTTTTTGAGACTCACCAAAGCCATGGATGAGGGAAAGGCAGTGCACACCACCTACCTTGACCTGGCCAGAGCCTTCGACACATTCCCCACTCAGGCATAATAGATAAACTCTCTCAACTAGGCATCACTCTTTATGTTACCAGATGGGTAACAAACTGGCTCACTGATAGAACCCACCTTGTCAAAATAAGGGAAGCCACCTCAAGCAGTAGACCCCGTATCAAGTGGTATACACCATGGTTCGGTCTTGGGGCCTCTGTTATTTGGGATATACTTTTCTAAAGTACAGGCCAAAACCAGTGGGCTATGGCTGACCAAGTTTGCAGATGACTGCAAGTTGGGAGCTGTTATCAATTCTGCTAGTGATGTGGACATCCTCCATGAGGGTCTTACCCAAACAAATGACTGGTACCAGAAACATGGCCTTAAGCTGAATACAAAAAAATGCATCATCATCCTCTTTGGGGTGAGAGATATCCCCACAAATTATCACATTAATAACAATGTTCTAAGCATGCAGTCAGTCGTGAGGGATTTAGGCACCCAGATTAATAGCAGCCTGACTTTTGACTACCATGTTGCTTTCACTGTACGGAAAGCTTTCTACATGACCCACCTTATAAGTAAGGGTATCTCATCCAGGGACAAGGGGGTCATAACATCCCTTTATTCTTCCCTTATAAGGTCCATTATTGAGTACAACGGCCCATTCAGCATGTACCTCACAAAGCACATGCAGCAGCTGGAGAGACCACAGAGATTCTTCACCAGGAGAATCCAGGGCCTCAAAAATCTACCATACATAGATAGGCTAAAAGCCCTATCCCTCTACTCTATTTCATACAGACTCCTCAGAGTTGACCACTAAATATATGCAAGCCCATGCAAAGTTTAAAATATTCTGTAAAGGACCAACCACAATGAAAAGTTTAAATATATTTAATAATAAAAGGACATTTAAATACTAAATATCCACTTTCAATAAACACCAGAGTTTCAATCACAAAAATATTAAAATAACACAGATGAATAGATTCACACAGACACAGAAAAACAGTTCTTAACTAATCTATTATTTTCCTGACTGATCTAAAGAATTACTTTTCCCTGGTCACTTACTAGAGCAAAGCAAGCTGATGTAGGTGGGGGTCCTTCCTTGTCAGATTCCAAAAACTTCAGTCTCACCTTGTAATAAAATATAATTTTTAGTGATGCATTACAGAATGACATCATATACATCTGGTTATCTGATTTTCGGTTCCCATGCTATCCCCCTGGATAGAAGCTGTCAGGATTTAGTACATGTGTGTCAATAATACACACAAAGAGCCTTGCTAAGATCTGCTGGATCTCCTGGAAGTCATAAAACAATTTCAAACCTCCACCCTTCCAGAGTAGCAATTAGTTCACCCCAAAGACAATGCAGAAGGAGTCCTAGTGCTTGTTTTTCCAGACGTGTGCTCTGGCTGCAATCAGAACTGTAAGATACAATTTTTATGGCCTATATTTAGTAATTTAATTTCTTATTATTTTTCAAAGTCAGGTGGATTGAGATTAACCTCTTCTCTTCCAGTATCCTCTGTTAAAATATATACATCTAAACAGTTACAATAATATATGTACATATCTTCCTCTGTCCAGCAGGACATGCTGTTGATACATTTTTTTTTAACACAAGCAACTTTACAAATACATTTTCAACATAAGCATCTGTACAAATAAGTTTGACATTCAAACAGCATATAATTCTTTACTAAATTCTAGCTTGCTGTGCTGGCATATGTTACACATCCACTGCCCTACTTCTCCTGGCATAGCTGGCAATAACTCACATTGTCACAAAATGAGCACACAACACTCTGTTGCCCAAATGCTGAATGAATAGTTGACAAAGTGTGTATGATCCATATTTTATATATTTTTAAAGTTATATCATCAATATGCAAGTGACAATTCAATGATCATTTATGCTCGAAACCCAAAGAAAAACCCAGAAATCACTATTAATTTTTTTGAGTATGGTAAGCTCTCCTGTACTCCCTGCAACTAATATACACCAATTCCATGGTAGTGCTACAGTGGAAAAGGGTAAGTTATCCAATCTCCACTGTTCCATGATCATGCACAGACAAAAAGCTGGTACAGTTCGATCAAATGCATTTTAATTATCTATTCCTCTTTTCAACCTTCCACAAAAAGAAAATTTGACCAACTGTTTTATACTCATCTACATATGTGTGTGTGTGTGTGTGTGTGTGTGTGTGTGTGTGTATGTGTGTGTTAGAAACTGAGAGAGAGAGAGAAAGAGAGCAAGAGAGAGCACTCATTTGTTGTAATTATTAGGAAGCCCCACCCGTGTTGTTCTGTGTTTGGATATTTCGTGCGCTGTGTATTTGGATGCCTCCTGTTTTCTTTTTTTTTTTTTTTTAGATATTTCGTGTTGCTGTGTGTTTGGACTGGGGGGATTTTTTAGCTAGCTTGTTAAACATGGAAAGCAGGTTAATTTTAAATTATAATACTTTAAAACCTAGCGGTATGAAACAAAGTGAATTTAAATGTATATGTTATAACATTGTATATATGATGTTTTGTAATTCATAGTATATGGAAAAATATTTTATGCTTTTTAAAGGTATGTTTGTTTTAGCAGGTTCTTGTACAGGGAACAGGGAAGAAAAAAGGGAGACCAAGATTTAAGGATATTTGCTGCCTCCACTAAGTGATTTCTCTTCTGTCAAACCCCAACACTGGGATCTGAAAAGATAACGGGTGTTGATGTTGGAAACTTCAGCCTCACATAGTAATAAAATATCATTTTTAGTGATGCATTACAGAATTACATCATATACATCTGGTTATCTGACTTTCGGTTCCCATGCTATACCCCTGGCTAGAAGCTGTCAGGATTTAGTACATGTGTGTCAATAATACATACAAAGATCCTTGCTAGGATCTGCTGGATCTCCTGGAAGTCATAAAACAATTTCAAACCTTCACCCTTCCAGAGTAGCAATTAGTTCATCCCAAAGACAATGCAGAAGGAGTCCTAGAGCTTGTTTTTCCAGACGTGTGTCTCTGGCTGCAATCAGAACTGTAAGATACAATTTTTATGGCCTATATTTAGTAATTTAATTTCTTATTATTTTTCAAAGTCAGGTGGATTGAGATTAACCTCTTCTCTTCCAGTATCCTCTATTAAAATATATACATCTAAACAGTTACAATAATATATGTACATGTCTTCCTCTGTCCAGCAGGACACACTGTTGATACATTTTTTTTTAACACAAGCAACTTTACAAATACATTTTCAACATAAGCATCTGTACAAATCAGTTTGACATTCAATCAGCATATAATTCTTTACTAAATTCTAGCTTGCTGTGCTGGCATATATTACACATCCACTGCCCTACTTCTCCTGGCATAGCTGGCAATAACTCACATTGTCACAAAATGGACACACAACACTCTGTTGCCCAAATGCTGAATGAATAGTTGACAAAGTGTGTATGATCCATATTTTATATATTTTTAAAGTTATATCATCAATATGCAAGTGACAATTCAATGATCATTTATGCTCGAAACCCAAAGAAAAACCCAGAAATCACTATTAATTTTTTGCAGTATGGTAAGCTCTCCTGTACTCCCTGCAACTAATATACACCAATTCCATGGTAGTGCTACAGTGGAAAAAGGGTAAGTTATCCAATCTTCACTGTTCCATGATCATGCACAGACAAAAAGCTGGTACAGTTCGATCAAACGCATTTCAATCATCTATTCCTTTTTTCAACCTTCTACAAAAAGAAAATTTGACCAGCTGTTTTATACTCATCTACATATATGTGTGTGTGTGGGGTGGGGGAGTGGGGTGTGTGTGTGTGTGTGTGTGTGTGTGTGTGTGTGTGTGTGTGTGTGTGTGTGTGTGTGTATGTGTATGTGTGTGTTAGAAACTGAGAGAGAGAGAGAGAGCAAGAAAGAGCACTCATTTGTTGTAATTATTAGGAAGCCCCACCCCATGTTGCTCTGTGTTTGGATATTTCGTGTGCTTTGTGTTTGGATGCCTCCTGAGTGTTTTTTTTTTAGATATTTCGTGTTGCTGTGTGTTTGGACTGGGGGGGGATTTTTAGCTAGTTTGTTAAACATGGAAAGCAGGTTAATTTTAAATTATAATACTTTAAAACCTAGTGGTATGAAACTGGAAGTGAATTTAAATGTATATGTTATAATATTGTATATATGATGTTTTGTAATTCATAGTACATGGAAAAATATTTTATGCTTTTTAAAGGTATGTTTGTTTTAGCAGGTTCTTGTACAGGGAACAGGGAAGGAAAAAGGGAGACCAAGATTTAAGGATATTTGCTGCCTCCACTAAGTGATTTCTCTTATGTCAAACCCCAACAATGGGATCTGAAAAGATAAAGGGTATTGATGTTGGAAACTTCAGTCTCACCTAGTAATAAAATATAATTTTTAGTGATGCATTACAGAATGACATCATATACATCTGGTTATCTGACTTTTGGTTCCCATGCTATCCCCTTGGCCATAATCTGTCAGGATTTAGTGCATATGCACCAATAATTCACACAGAGAGTCTTGCTAGGATCTGCTGCATCTCCTGGAAGTCTTAAAACAAAAACCTCCACCTTTCCAGATTAGCAATTAGTTCACCCCAGAGACAATGCAGAAGGTGTCCTAGTGCTTGTTTTTTCAGACATTTGTCTCTGGCTGCAATCAAAACCTGTAAGATACAATCTTTGTCGTCTGAATTTAGTAATTTAATTTCTTACTATTTTTCAAAGTCAGGTGGATTGAGATTAACCTCTTCTCTTCCAGTATCCTCTATTACAATATATACATTTCAACAGTTACAATAATATATGTACAAATCTTCCTCTGTCCAGCAGGACATGCTGTTGATACATTTTTTAACACAAGCAACTTTACAAATACATTTTCAATACAAGCATCTGTACAAATCAGCTTGACATTCAAACAACATATAATTCTTTACTAAATTCCAGCTTGCTGTGCTGGCATATGTTACACATCCACTGCCCTACTTCTCCTGGCATAGCTGGCAAAAACTCACATTGTCACAAAATGGGCACACAACACTCTGTGCCCAAATGCTGAATGAATAGTTGACAAAGTGTGTATGATCCATATTTTATATAGTTATATCATCAATATGCAAATGACAATTCAATGATCATTTATGCTCGAAACCCAAAGAAAAACCCAGAAATCACTATTAATTTTTTGCAGTATGGTAAGCTCTCCTGTACTCCCTGCAACTAATATACACCAATTCCAAGATAGAGCTACAGTGGAAAAAGGGTAAGTTACCCAATCTCCACTGTTCCATGATCATGCACAGACAAAAAGCTGGTACAGTTCGATCAAACGCATTTCAATCATCTATTCCTTTTTTCAACCTTCTACAAAAAGAAAATTTGACCAGCTGTTTTATACTCATCTACATATATGTGTGTGTGTGGGGTAGGGGAGTGTGGTGTGTGTGTGTGTGTGTGTGTGTGGGTGTGTGTGTGTGTGTGTGTGTGTGTGTGTGTGTATGTGTATGTATGTGTTAGAAACTGAGAGAGAGAGAGAGAGCAAGAAAGAGCACTCATTTGTTGTAATTATTAGGAAGCCCCACCCCATGTTGCTCTGTGTTTGGATATTTTGTGTGCTTTGTGTTTGGATGCCTCCTGAGTGTTTTTTTTTTAGATATTTCGTGTTGCTGTGTGTTTGGACTGGGGGGGGGTTTAGCTAGTTTGTTAAACATGGAAAGCAGGTTAATTTTAAATTATAATACTTTAAAACCTAGTGGTATGAAACTGGAAGTGAATTTAAATGTATATGTTATAATATTGTATATATGATGTTTTGTAATTCATAGTATATGGAAAAATATTTTATGCTTTTTAAAGGTATGTTTGTTTTAGCAGTTCTTGTACAGGGAACAGGGAAGGAAAAAGGGAGACCAAGATTTAAGGATATTTGCTGCCTCCACTAAGTGATTTCTCTTCTGTCAAACCCCAACAATGGGATCTGAAAAGATAAAGGGTATTGATGTTGGAAACTTCAGTCTCACCTAGTAATAAAATATAATTTTTAGTGATGCATTACAGAATGACATCATATACATCTGGTTATCTGACTTTTGGTTCCCATGCTATCCCCTTGGCCAAAATCTGTCAGGATTTAGTGCATATGCACCAATAATTCACACAGAGAGTCTTGCTAGGATCTGCTGCATCTCCTGGAAGTCTTAAAACAAAAACCTCCACCTTTCCAGATTAGCAATTAGTTCACTCCAGAGACAATGCAGAAGGTGTCCTAGTGCTTGTTTTTTCAGACATTTGTCTCTGGCTGCAATCAAACCCTGTAAGATACAATCTTTGTCGTCTGAATTTAGTAATTTAATTTGTTACTATTTTTCAAAGTCAGGTGGATTGAGATTAACCTCTTCTCTTCCAGTATCCTCTATTACAATATATACATTTCAACAGTTACAATAATATATGTACAAATCTTCCTCTGTCCAGCAGGACATGCTGTTGATACATTTTTTAACACAAGCAACTTTACAAATACATTTTCAATACAAGCATCTGTACAAATCAGTTTGACATTCAAACAACATATAATTCTTTACTAAATTCCAGCTTGCTGTGCTGGCATATGTTACACATCCACTGCCCTACTTCTCCTGGCATAGCTGGCAAAAACTCACATTGTCACAAAATGGGCACACAACACTCTGTGCCCAAATGCTGAATGAATAGTTGACAAAGTGTGTATGATCCATATTTTATATAGTTATATCATCAATATGCAAGTGACAATTCAATGATCATTTATGCTCAAAACCCAAAGAAAAACCCAGAAATCACTATTAATTTTTTGCAGTATGGTAAGCTCTCCTGTACTCCCTGCAACTAATATACACCAATTCCAAGATAGTGCTACAGTGGAAAAAGGGTAAGTTACCCAATCTCCACTGTTCCATGATCGCGCACAGACAAAAAGCTGGTACAGTTCGATCAAATGCATTTCAATCATCTATTCCTTTTTTCAACCTTCCACAAAAAGATAATTTGACCAACTGTTTTATACTCATCTACATATATGTGTGTGTGTGTGTGTGTGTGTGTGTGTGTGTGTGTGTGTGTGTGTGTTAGAAACTGAGAGAGAGAGAAAGAGAGCAAGAGAGAGCACTCATGTGTTGTAATTATTAGGAAGCCCCATCCCTGTGTTGCTCTGTGTTTGGATATTTTGTGTTGCTGTGTGTTTGGATGCCTCCTGAGTGTATTTTTTTTTTTTTTTTTAGATATTTCGTGTTGCTGTGTGTTTGGACTGGGGGGATTTTTTAGCTAGTTTGTTAAACATGGAAAGCAGGTTAATTTTAAATTATAATACTTTAAAACCTAGCAGTATGAAACTGGAAGTGAATTTAAATGTATAAGTTATAACATTGTATATATGATGTTTTGTAATTCATAGTATATGGAAAAATATTTTATGCTTTTTAAAGGTATGTTTGTTTTAGCAGGTTCTTGTAGCAGATTATTTGGTGATGAGATGATTGTTTAATTGGAGAAGTTTGATATAAAATGTGAATGGCTCATGGCTTATGTTATTCCTTTAAGGCTGTTTGCCAAGGTACCAGAAGCACCATAAAAAAGTTGAAGTTTGTTTCCAGTGACTGCCTCCTGAGTATATATATTTTTTGGATATTTCATGTTGCTGTGTGTTTGGATTTGTTCTTCGCAGGAAATTAACTGATCTCAAGATTTGAAAGATTTAAGGTGTGGAATATCCTTTTTCCTTCATTTTTAGGTTCAGGAAAAACTGGGAGATGGGTAGACTGGCTTTAAGTAAACTCAGATGCCACTTTAGGCATAAATGAATTAGTTCACAAAGAAATCCTGTCTTTGTGGAAAATGAGATAGGATCAAAAGAGGTTGCAACTCTGATACCCTTCTTGCAGAGGTCAGAAATATCAGTAACACTGTTTTCCATGTTAAGAACCTCAAGTCAGACAAGTTAGCTGGTTCAAATGAAGTAACATTTATCACTAACACAAAATTAAGATTCCACGGGATGGCCACAAGCTCTTTTAGGCCACTTATGCAAAACCTCTTTCAAAAACATTTTGACACGAGAATGCATTGAAAGCAGAAGATCCATTGGCAGACATGCTAAAATTCTCAATAAATGGACATTGACAGAGGAGTAAGAACAGCCACAGGACAGTAAATCACACAAATACTATAAAACCAAAGAACAACTAGTCCTGAATGGGAGCTAATTACACTGCTGGCACCAACTAGAAAACCTTTTCCATTTACTAATATATGATTTTCTAGTAGTAAAAGTTATTGCCTTCATTAGTACCTGTCACCTGTCCTCAGTAATCTGGTGCCTAAAGTGAATTAAGACCCTATCATACAACTGAAGTTGCCTGTGATCAGGAGCGTATCAAAACACTCCTGTTCTTGTGCAAGTAAATGCAGCTAGAAGGAAACTTGTGTTAATTGTCTTTGCTCCTGGCTATTTCAAAAAGAAAAAAAAACATGGTTGTCTGGGCCAGAAGGGAGTCAGCATGATGACCTTGAGGGATTCCTTCTGAATCTTCAGAAGTACCCTGGATATCAGTGGAAAGGGTGGAGCTGGTTACACTGTTGGCACCAACTGGAAAACCTTTTCCATTTACTAATGTATGATTTTCTAGTAGTAAAGGTTCTTGCCTTCATTATTACCTGTCACCTGTCCTCGGTAATCAGGTGCCTAAAGGGAATTAACACCCTATTATCCAACTGAAGTTGACTGCAATCGGGAGTGTATCAAAACACTCCTGTTCTTGCGTGAGTAGATGCAGCCTACGAGGAAACTTGTTTTAATTGCTCCTGGTTATTTCCAAATGAAGAAAAAAAACATTGTTGTCTGGGCCAGTAGGGAATCACCACAATGACCTTGAGGGATTCCTTCTGAATCTTCAGAAGTACCCTGGATATCAGTGGACTGGATTGAAAAGCACATGGGTACATTGCTATCCAAGGGGGAAAAACAAAGAAAAGGCATCTGTCTTCCAGGCCTTTTTGCATGGAGTCCTGCAGCAGAATCTTGCCAGGCAATTGTTCAGAGATAAGGGAAATGAGGTCTACTTGAGGAACTCTCCACAGGTGGATCAAATATTGGAAGACCCCTTGCTCTAGTTTCCATTTGTCCTGATCAGCATGTCGGTCAGACAATTTAGCTATGACAGAATGTAGGATGGCTGTAGAGTGAGATTGTGCTGTGAAGCTATAAACCAAGTTAACATGACTAGCCTGCAAAAGGGGGGGGGGGGTTGGCTTGGCTCCATTTTCCTTGATGATGTACATGATTATCGTATTGTCTGTAGCAACTTGAAGAGGTCCTGGTGACCAAAGAAGATTCAGAGAGTTGAGTGCCTTAATCAGGACAAGCACCTCTTTTATAGTTATGTGCTTGTATCTGTCTTTGGTGTCCCACAGACCTTGTACTTTTATCCCTCCTGAAACCGCTCCCCGAGCAAAGTTTGAGGCTTCTCCGGTGACTGACTGCTTTGGAACAGGGAAGGAGAAAGGCAGACCAAGATTTAAGGATATTTGCCGTCTCCACTAAGTGATTTCTCTTCTGTCAAACCCCAGCACTGGGATCTGAAAAGATAAAGGGTGTTGATGCTGGAATGAAAGAGATTTCAGATGCCACTGTATCTTTCTCATATGAAGTCTTGCCAGGGGTATCATGAGAATTATATATGCCATGAGACCCAAAATCCTGAGGTATTCTCTTTCACAGTGACTGAAGTCTGAGCAGAAAACTTTAGAAAAAGATCTAGCTATTGATCTATTTTTTTTCCTTTTGAAGAAAAACACTGAACTTAGGTGTCTAGCTAACACCTCAGGATCACAATCCTGTGAGAAGGAGTCAAAAAGTTTTTTGAATGTTGTCTTGGAATCATCGCTTGTGTAAGTGATCTCTCACTGAAGTGAGAAATTCCTGACTCAAAAAGACTACAGAGATAAACAAGTCATCTATATATAGAAAAATATGAATAACCTGTAGCCTGCAGTCAGCTAACTGGAGTGAGACACTTTGTGAACACTCTTGGTGCAGTGGACAGTCCAAAGAGTAAGGCAGAAAAGTGATAATGTGATCCAGATACACAAAACCTTAAGAAATACCTGAAACCTGGATGAATAGGGATGTGTGATAAGCATCTTTTAAATCAACTGTTACCAGGCACCTTTAATGAGGAAGAAGTAACAGGCTGTGAAGTGACTTAATTTTGAATCTGAGCACTATCACAAGCAGGTTTAGGAAAAAAAGATCCAGAACTGGTCTCCAAGTATTTTCTTTCTTTGGCACTAAAACATCCTTGAATAAAAACCTTTCCTCACCTGGGAAGAAGCAACTGGTTCTATCTCACCCGAGAACAGCATGTGATGAAGGACAGGTGGAAATAAGAGAATATGGTCTGGTGAATGAGGGATTACCTCCCTAAAAAGGAGGAATTTCCTCCCACTGACATCCGTAACCTTGATGAATGAACTTCAGAACCCATTTGTCTCCAAACACCCTGATTATATATAAATAATGAATTTTTTGATGCTTTTCATTATACTCAACTAGGGTCGCTTATTTGTGTGTTTTAATAAAGGATATTCAATTTCTAACTCAGCTGTGAACTACTTACTATTTTCTATATGATTATTTTGTAGCACGTATTTTATAGTTTGATTTTCATTAAGTGAACTAGGTGCATAATATAATTCAGGAAGTGAACATCACACCCACCACACTGAAAGTTTCTTTTTGGTTTGTTTAAAATATCATTTTAGCATCATCTGGGAGATTCTGAGAACTCAGACAGACAAACCTCCTGAAAACAGTCCCAGTGGCGATAGCCCTGGAAGCGGTATCACTGAATCATACAGACGCTGTACATAATCAGCAGTGGACTAATGCAAAAGAAGTAACTAAATTATTTAAAGCGGCTTTTTCCTCACAAGAAGAAACTGCAGGAAAAGCATTACTCATACTTTCACAATTAGAACAAACTGACATATGAGCCTGAGAAGGGGACCCCAACAGCCACAGGGGATGGGGTTATTACCTGGTCGGCTGTAGGTACTATACTATATGGATCCAGGGTAAAAGATGAGTGGTACAAGGTTCATCTAATGGCAACAGCAGAGTCACCCACCTGTGGCTGAGGCAAATTGCTAGACTGCTGTGGTGGCAAAGGCTGTTGGCTTTACTTTTTCTTTTTGTTGCTGGGAGGACTAACCATGGTACTGACAGTTTGTTCCATGGTCAAGTGAAAATGGTGCATCTTTCCCCAGGGAAAACAAGGAGCAAAAGCCAGTAAAACTCAAGTATTTAACAATTCCTTTTTACATAATAACACAGTAAAAAGCACACTTTGTCAGTCCCAAAAAAGTAAACTATACAGAAAAAAAATGGTTTTCAATTACTTTAAGCTGACAGTAAAAAAGAGCTCTCTTGTTTAAAAGTGCAATTCAGTCCCGTCTATTAAAACACAAACTCTTAGCTTTAAAATAAGTTTCCTGAACAGGAAACTCTTATTAAACAAACTTTTTTTTTTAAATGGAAGTTTTTTTCTCCCACAAAGGGAACTCATCTGCCCAGCAAAGGAACAGCACAAGCTGACCATTGATCCTTAAAAACCTCAGAGCAGCATACTCTTCTGCGGCAGGAAAGCTGTGAAGGGCCTGGTGCCCCAAACCTGTTTATTTAGTGACTGACGGTTTGAATGTGTAGAAGGTGCCCTAAAGCTTTGAAAGCTGGATGGCTGTTGTATTCTGTGCATGATATAACCCATACAACCAAGGCTACTTCAGCAGTGATCAATATGATCAACATTTAAAAGACAGGGTCCTGGTCAAAAGTTAAGATACTGGAGAAGAGGACTGAGGGAGGAGAAAGACAACAAGGAGGGGTTTCACAGAAGGACCTAACAACCTTTATCCTCATTACTGCCTTTGCTTGAACAATCCATGGGATAAGGCATCAAAGGCTTTGTTGTTGGTACGGTGGGGAGTCTGAAGGAGAATTAGAGTAGAAGAATGATTAATCATTTACTCTTGGTTCCTAGCATTTTAAGATACAGCTGATAGATTGGATATAACATAAGGAGTTTATGGAGAGACAGCTGGAAGGGCATCTAGGTTTATTTTAGGTGTAAGATTAAGCAGACTACAGAAAGCATGATGAATGGGGGTACGTCAGTCTAAGGTTCCTAAAGCAGGCTCCCAGGAAATAACAGGTCACGTTGCTGTGTAGTAAGAATACTGTCAAATCACAGGTGAGTGCCATAGGGCTGCCTCACCACCTATGTTGGGTGCTTCCTGACTTATTTAGTAGTTTTAGTAGTTTTGTGACCATGTAGGTAAGTTGGAATGCATATGTATACATACATTTGTGAATATTTTTCAGTAAGACCTTATTAAATATTTTGTACATACACATTTAGCCTGTGTTTTTCTTCATTCAGTAAGTTACTTCCACAATATCATAGATTAATAAGTTACTACCAGACAATGGACAATTTAAGCCTTTCAAAGCCTGTTCACTGCAATCCTATTGCTACACTCAAACAGTTATTAGAGAGGGGAGGCATGAATATGGGCTTAGGGTAAACGTGGGTTTCTTGTCCATTCATCTCAGTTAGATTTAGGTTGTTCCAGACGTAGGGCATTCTTTAGAATTGACATTTGTCATGCCAACAAGACCTACCTATGTTATTCCTTGATATCGTATCTGTGTTATTACCAGTTTTTCAAATATGTAGTAGATCAAGCAGGACTGGGCCATTTACAACTTTGTAGGTCAGAACTAGATTGCTCTGCTGGAGTTTGTAGCTGACAGATAATTGAGAGAAAGCTTTTAGAAGCCTAGGGTAATACAAGGAACTGATACCCAAGATCTTTTATTGAGGAACCACAGTGGCTTTCA
The DNA here is from genome assembly GCF_019279795.1 of Protopterus annectens. Taxonomy (NCBI): domain Eukaryota; kingdom Metazoa; phylum Chordata; order Ceratodontiformes; family Protopteridae; genus Protopterus; species Protopterus annectens. The sequence continues at coordinate 716,905,214 of NC_056727.1, read as the reverse complement.
AGTTGAGTTAATTATTTGGAAAGGTATACAGCAAAGGACACACTATATTCTAGTATGGGCCTGACCAGGGATGTCTAGAGGGAAATGATGACCTCCTCTGACCAAGAGGAAATGCCCTCTGTAATCATTTGGTATATTAAAAGGCTTTCATAACAACAAAACACATGGCAGTCAAAGGAGAGCTTGTTATCAACAAAGCTACTTAGATAAGCATGTCTATTTCAAGTGGGTGGGGGTGGGGGGTAATATTTATGTGGTAGGTGTGTGAGAGTTCCTGCTTCCCAAACTGCCCAATGCTATATTTACTGCTGCCTGGCTTTAGACCATGATTTGATGAGTTAGGCCGTCATGGAGGATCTGAGTATCTTCAGGGGAGCCGATGATGGCTTCAAGCTTGAAATCCTCCATAAACTTGGATGGCCAGTGGCCTTTAACTCATTGCAGCCGTGTGATGCCTCCAGATGTTTCTGCAGTTACATCCGACTGACACCTCCAGGCATCAAACATTGTTTGTTCACATTTGTATTATTAATTCCAAAACCATGCTACATGTAAGGTATTACAAGACTTCATCTTAAAGTTCGCACAATGGTAAACTATATTAATAGCTGACATCTTCCAAGTATAGATAAAGAGATTTTGAATATTATTTGTATACTATTTCTTTATATTGTAATCATTTTCATATTTCTTTAAACATCACAACAATCAAGTGACAGACAGAACTGTTTAGCTTCATATGAAAGCTCACAGCTGTATGAAGAGAATCCTGCTAGCAGTATGTGTTGCTTGAAAGGTTACTGAGATATCATCAGCTGTTTATGCATTACTGAATTCACATTTACTGTGGTTTCTGTAGATTATAAAATCCAGTTTAAGACCTAGAATTGAATTATAACCCCCCCCCCCCGATAAAATATACAAGCCAGATATTTGCGTATGAACCTGAAAAAAAGGTTATGGGAATGGCTACAAAATACGACAACAAAGTACCTGTGGGAGGGGAAAGTCCAAGAGTGTGATGTCATTCTTGAGTCTACAAAGTTACAACAATGTAACACAAACACATTTAATATAAATACAGATTACAGCTCTAAATGGAAATAATTAATGTTAATGTAAAGGGGTTATAATTTAGCACAAAAAATCTGTAGATGAGCAGGACAGATTCAGATCACTTCAAAGCACATCTAGATTTAAACCATAAGTAGTTTCCACAACACCAAGCAGCATTGGCCATGCAGGGTTGAGATCTCCCCTAGTGGTATGGAGAAACATGAGTCCCATATGGATACAACACTGTTAACATACTGGTGAGTCAAAAAGGGAAGGATAATTTTCTATGAGCAGATAAAAAGAAGAGACCTTTTAGAAAAATATAACTTGAGACAGAGGATAGGGAGCCATTCTAGGAAAGTATAAGAAGGAAATTAAGTAAAAAAAAAAAAAACTGAAGAAACCAGAATTGATGAAGATATTACGTTAATCTTAAAACTAAACAACCGCATGCTGGATCTAAACCAATACCCCCAAATAAAAAATATCACAGTCTGGGAAATCTATCAGCTAAAAGAACATAAGATGGTTTGTATTAGAGATAGTTTGGTAGTGAACAAAAGGTATGACATAATATTTAGACAAGCATTTCTTCTAGTTAATTCTAAACGCTCAAACGTAAAATCTAATGAACAAGATATTAACTTAACTCAAATAATTCTAAAAACTCTACTATATGAATCCAAAATGTTATCAAACGCTTACAAAATAATAGTAACAAATTCCAGAATTCGTTCCTATTCTCTAACTAGTGGGATGAGAGAAACAACAATATCATCCCAAAATGAAAACTCCTAGCAATGGAGTATACTCTGAAGCTTGCTCCTTTCAAAAACCTAATATATACTCAAATCATGATAAATAATAATGCTTATTATACACCTGTTCTACTTAACAAAATCAATGCCTCATACTCTCCATAATGCCCATTCTGTCCATCAGTGTTGGTAGCATGTTTTTTGGAGCTGTAAAAATGTCTATAAACTGTGGTGTTCGCTAAGAACCAAATTAGAGAAAATAGGATACACTAAATCAACTCTTTCATGGGAAACTGCAATCCATATAATTCCTGAGAACCTCACCTACCTGCATAAGTATATCAATTACAATGTGTGCATTACTAATATTTTACATTGCCAAAAACTGGTTGGGCAAGTCTAAAGTTACATGGGAAAGTTTCAAAAATATGGCTACTAGAAATCTACAGAAACTTTCATAGTATCAGAAATATTGGAGCTCTCTTCTGGATACTATTACTTAGAGAGTATGCATTATTCGAAAAACAAAACTGAAGGTCAAATCTAAAATAAATAAATTACTTTTCTACTTTTTCTTCCCACTTTTAATTCCTCCCTTTCTTCTACTTTAGTTAAACCAAAAATCTAGGGTAATCTGTAAATATTGTAAATAGTTTTTTTTTAATTATTTATTTGTGTTTTTGTAACTTTGATAGCCTGCTCCTAAAATTGGTGTGCAACCTCCATACATTTCTATTGGTACTATTGCAAATATAATTAATAACTGCTTACAGTAAAAGTGTTTGACTTAAATGCTATGTTGCAACTAGATGTACCCTCTAAACATGCTATATTTCCATTGTAAGTACTGCTTTAACTGTTGTTTTGCAAACTTGTATGTCTTATTTTTCAAAAAAATAAACATCATATTTCAAAAAAAATCCAGAAAATATAGATTATTTGCCTGTAAGTGCCTCCACAGGGTTTTCTACATTCTATAAAAACTGCATAAAATGTTTCTGGATGTAAGCAAGGCTGCTGGAGATGTTTTAAGATCAGATGGGAAACTGGCAACATATTTTTGGAGAGGCCCAAAATTCAATAGATACAAACTGGAATTACAGGACTTGGTAAAAAAATTACTGGGTTATGACTGGTATGCAGAGGAAAGTACAGTTGTGTAAAATCTTACCAGAACAGTAGATGTCCTTCTCTTTACTGTTGCAGTATTTTTTACATAAGGGATCTCCTGTCAAAGATAACCCAACGTCCGGCCAGTATACCAAAGCCTTTAGTACTTCTAGGCAGAGTATGTCACACACATGCTCCCTGTGCAAGGTGTAGGGCATAAAGGTGATGTATAGACTTACATACCTCCGAAATGAAAAACACCAGGAGGAAAATAATATCCCTATAGGCTAAGAGGAATATGTGCATCCAGAAGGAGAAAAAGAAAAATCCCTGTCCAGGAAGGCAAGAAGAATGGGGCATAGCAAAAGGGGAAGGAGGGAGGGAGTGTATACTGCAACAGTGAAGAGAAGGACATCTACTGTTATAAGATTTTACAGAACTGTACTACTGTACTATGTTCTTCCATGTCACTGCTATGGTATTCTTTACATAAGGGAGAGTACAAAAGCTCAAGAGGAAAATTGGGAGGAGGAAGGCACAGAAGAGCCCTCTAGAAACCCATGTAGGACAGCTCTGGCAATGCCAGCTCTTGCTCTGGAAACAACATCCAGCTTGTAATGTTTAGTGAAGGTGTTGGACAGAAGTCCAAGTAGCAGCCTTGAGGATGGAATTTGTGTCCAGTCTTTTAAAAAAAAGGCAACACAGGAAGGAAAGGGTCTAGTAGAATGAGCTTTTACAGAAGCAGAAAGACGTTCACCATGAAAGGTGTAACAAAGAAATGGTTGTTTTAGAAACTGCCAAACCCAAAGGCCTGGGATGAAAGGAATAAAAACTTGCTCAGATTTGCAGATGGTCTTAGTCTTATCCAAATAATATCTGAGCTGCCTATGCAAATCCAAGGTGTGAAAAACCCACTCACTATCAGACCGTGGGGAAGGTAAAAAAGGAAGGTAAATTAACAGACAACTCATTGACCACCTTGGGCACAAAAGAAGGATTAATACAAAGAGACATCCAGTCCATATGAAAAACAAAGAAAGGAGGAACGGTCATAACACACCAGCATTCAGAGACTTTTAGCTGAAGTAATGGCTCCCAGTTTGCAATCATCTGCGAACTTGGTCAGGCAGAGTCCCTTTGTGTTGGCTTAAGCTTCAGTGAAGTAGATGCCAAACAGGAGAGGACCTAGGACCGATCCCTGTGGGACACCACTTGCAACTGGTTGGTAGTCAGATTTGGAGTTCACTACTTTCACAGTGTGGGTTCTATCAATGATCCATTTGGCAACCCATCTTATTACATAGGGGTTTATGCCTAGTTTAGTAAGATCTCAGATGAGTGTCCAAGCCAAGACCTCCAGCACCCTCTCTGTCCAACCAGTGCTTCGTGTCCCTGCCCAAGTAGCTGACACATACACTCTCTTGAGGTTTGATTTACACACACACACACACATCTGGAAAAGGCTGGCACAGGTTTACTAGCTATGTCCCCTTTTGCCAAGACTATAAGGTAGTTATCACTGACACCAGCCAGCTCCTTCTCAGCTACCTTAAGGCCCTTAACAAAGGGTGTCCAATCTTACTGTGTAATGTTAATATTAATGCAAATGATAGTTTGACCAAGAGCAAGGCTATGAGGAGTGGCCCACACAGTGTCAGCAAATAAATATGCAAGTACTCTCAAAACTTAAATATCTCTAGACAGATCAGCCACAATAAAAGTTTTAAATAGATTTAATAATAAATAATAAAAGAACAAGAAAATACTCCGTATATAATCACAGTGACATCAGAGTTCAAAATCACAGGAAATATTTAAAACAACATTGCAGGACAGTCTCAAATAAATAAAGAAAAATATCTAAACTAAGCTTTGCTATATTTCTGACTATATCCAATAATTTTCTTGGGTGGTGTAAGCCAGGGAACCTTGTTGGCTAGGCTTATGTAGGCCCTTGGGCCGATAGCCTAGTACCTACCTATGAACCTATTACAGTGTTCTCCAGAAACTTACTTCATCAGAGCAAGGCACATGTTGTAGTGAATGGTACTTGTCAGGTCCAAGACAGAATACAGAATGCTCTGTCTCTCGAAGAGACTCCTCAAATTAATATTTCAAATATTACTGCTGGGATAGCTTGCAGAATGACACAATTTCCTGTCATCTGACTCTATCCCAGGTGAACCCCCCCCCCCCTCGCACTGCTGGAAGCTTGGCAGTATTTATCATCTACCTGTGAAAATACACAGGCCTCAGATCTTTAGCAGATGCTGGATGTCATAAAAGAATTGCATTCCTTCATAATTTGAGAGGTAGTAATTAGTTCACTCTGAAGGGAATACAGAAAGCTCCGTAGTACAGGCATTATGTCTCCAGTCTAGCCTATAAAGTAATTACATTTTGGCTATTTTTCTGAAGTTAACCTCCTGTATTCTAGTTTCTACTGTTAAAATATATACATTTAAACAGTTACAATAGAGCATGTGCATTGCTGTTCTCTTCCAGTATCGCACACTGTGGTTACATTTTAAGCACAAGCACTTTATAAAATACCTTTTTAACATGCATGTCTGTACAGACCAGTTTGATGTACACATGACATACAGTTCTCATACATTTGTACAACAAGCATCTTATATAAAACATGATATTCACAAACGGCATATAATTATTTACAAAATTCCAGATAGCTATGCTGGCAGTATCTTCTTTCGTCACACTTGTCCCCCCCCCCCCCAAAGACTTAAGCTAGTTTTTCATGTGACCATTGAGAAACATTACTAGAGAGGTAAAAGCCTATCTAGGAATACATTGCCCCATACCCTGTGTTGAGATCCCAACTACCTTTGCATTGCTGAACCCAGTAACATTGTTGCACTATATCATATGCCTGCAACCCTAGGCTCCACCACAGTAGCTTGGGATTTGGTTGGCTGGCTCCCTGTAGCCATAGATCCCCCTCAGACTCCTCCTGCCTTCTACAGCAAATACTTAGCACCAGGGCCTCCCTATAATAGTGAGGTTTCGTGATGTTAACATGGTAAAGTTTGTGCCCCTGCCTCCTGCCCAGCAGTTCTACCATGTAGTTAACATCACTGACCTTCTTTAGAACTTTGAAGGGTCCTTCCTAAGCTGCCTGCAACTTGCTGTGTCTGACAGGAATGCGAACCATGACTTGCTGCCCAACAGCATATCCTCCAGCTCGAGCAATCCTGTCATACCAGACCGTTTTCTGCTGCTGGGCTCCTGACAGGTTCTTCTGGGCCACACCCATGAGTTCCCTGAGCTTTGTACTGAGGTTTAGGAAATATGCCACAACAGACACCTTGTGGGATTCACACTCACCCTCCCACTCATTGCTAATCAAATCTAGAGGTTCCCTCACCCTAAGCCCAGTAGGCTCTGGGCACTACCAACTGCTGTATTACCTCACCCTCTAACACTCCCTCAGGGGTCCACTCTCTGTACAGTAACCCTTTGTCCCAGTATACAGATTCCCCTTTTCTTTCATAATCAGGAGCCTCCCTGGCTACCTCCCTCAAGCCTTCTAATGTAGGGTCTGAGAGCTTAGCCTGTCTCAACTCTCTCTTTGTAACCCTTCCCAGCTCCCCTTACACAGGAAGTCTGGTACCTTCTGATAGCGGTGCCTCACTGTCAGCTTTCTTTAGTTATGTTAGGAACCTGGGTGGTAATTCCCAGATATGCTCAGAATTAGTCCAAAATGACAAGAAATACACCGAACCCACAGACATTGCCAACATCCTAGCTGACAGGTTCAGCGCAAACTTCTCCCCCCCCCACCAAAAGGGCAAATATCTATCCCAGCAGAGTGCTGCCCCCCTGACATCTCAGATGCTCAGGTAAAAGCCACCCTCTCCAACGCAAAACACACAGCATCAATGGGACCAGACGGTGTCCCGGGCTGCGTCCTACATGAACTCCAAGAAGAGCTAAACCCAAACATAAAACTACTGTTCAATCTCAGCCTTACTACAGGATATGTGCCCAAAGAGTGGCGCACAGCAACAGTGGTCCCTCTCCATAAAGGTGGTGCCTTAGCGGATCCTGGAAACTATCGCCCCATAAACCTGACTAGCTTGGTCTGCAAAGCTATGGAAAGGATCATCATGGACCTCATAAATAAAGATATTGGGGACCTACAGACACTGGATCCTACCCAGTTCGGCTTTGTTAAGGGCAGATCCTGCCTCTTAAACCTGGTTGATTTCTTTGAAACAGTCACCAAGGCCATTGACGAGGGGAAGGTGGTCCACACAGCCTACCTGGACCTCGCAAAAGCCTTCGATACAATACCCCACTCGGGCATTATAGATAAGCTCACCAGCTTAAATATAAACCCTTATGTCACTAGATGGATTGCAAACTGGCTCAAGGACAGAACCCACATGGTTAGAATTGCTGGAGCCATGTCAAACTCCAAACCAGTTACAAGTGGTGTCCCACAAGGCTCAGTCCTGGGACCTCTCTTGTTCAGTATATATTTCTCTAAGGTACAGGCCAACACGGAAGGACTGTGACTGACCAAGTTCGCAGATGACTGTAAACTGGGCACCATAATCAACTCTCCAGCCGGCACAAGCATCCTCCAAAAGGGCCTCATAGAAACAGACAACTGGTGCCAGAGCCATGGCCTCAAGCTAAATGCCAAAAAGTGTATAGTCATCCCCTTTGGCAAAAGTGCCCACAAATTACCACATAGGTGGTAATCCATTAAGTACAGAAGAAGTAATTAGGGACCTGGGGACCCAAGTTGATAGCAATCTCTCATTTGACAACCACGTAGCCAAAGTGGTTAGAAAAACATTTTATATAGCCCACCTAATCATGAAGGGATTCACATCTAGATCAGGGGAGGTCATCGTGCCTCTTTACTCATCCCTCATCAGGCCCATAATTGAGTACAATGCCCCTTTTGGGATGTAGCTTACCAGACACCTGCAGCAACTGGAAAGACCCCAAAAGTACCTTACCAAGAGGATCAAAGGGCTCAAACAGATGCCATATGCTGCCCGGTTAAAGAAACTCCAGCTCTACTCAGTGGCATACCGCCTGTTCAGAGGCGATCTGTGCCTGATGTATAAAGCCGTGTCCAACCTGGAATTAATGGACATGCTCCACCTCAGAAAATCCAAATCCCATCGAGCTACGCGCTCGAGAGACTTGAACCTCAGCACTGAAATAAATAGGACATGCTAGAGGGACAGATTCATAACCCAGAGGCTCCCTTCACTCTGGAATAAAATCCCAGTCCAGGTTAGGCAGAGTCCCTCATTGACTCTCTTCAAGAGGAATCTTGATGAGTGGATGGGAGATCATAGGTTTACCCCGGGTATCACTTCTGTGTCACTGTTAGTCAGAGGCACAGTATACTAACCTCGAAAAAGGGCATAGCAAAATTAATTTAAAATGGGTGGTGAAAGCCAAACACACTCTGGCTAGGCTTATAAATGCCCTAGGACAGATAGCCTAGTATGAACCTAATTTCTTATCCAGTCTCTCTTTCCAATCCTTTCTAACTTCCTCTGATGGATTCTTATAGTTATCATACAATGTTTTATATGCTCTACTAATTATCCCTTTTTTAACAGCAGCTTCTGTTCTAGATTTTACTAAAAACTCTACCAGCACTGGTCTTTCACTTAGGATAGCCCTATTTCCTTTCTCTTGGCCTATGCTCTGTTGTCAATCCTTGATAAAGAAGGCAATCTCTATCCTGCAGTCCAAATAGATTCTTGGCCTCCTCCCATTCTATTACTTTCCCTCTCTAATTCTTTGCTCCAAATACCATGGTTCCTTTGCCGGCTTTCTCCAATAAATTCCAGCCCCCTCTTGTCTATTTTCTGTATCCCTAATTGCAGTCATCCCTATTGGCAGAATCTCCTTTCTCCATTCCTGTGTTGGCTTAGTTCTTAGAATGCTTTCTGCTACTTTATGAATACAATATTCTGTATGGTTATTGTTATTCACCACAAGGATCTGCATCCAAAATCCTAGTCTCTCCTTGTTTCTTGTGTTTTGTCTTCATCCCTTTCCACTTTGAATTAGAGCTTTTTGTTTGTGCTATTTATAGGAGCCTTAACTGTGTAACTCTGCAATACCCCTTCAAATCATGTAATCCCAAGCCACCTTGCTCCATTGGAAGAATCAGCTTATCTCACTTGACTCCTTCTATCTTCCCCTCCCAGATAAAATTCTTCAGTTCTTTATTAACTGCTACCCATATCTGGTGAATACCCTTGGGGAGCCGAAAGGCAAAAGCAAAGTAGAGATCCAAGAATGAAAAGAAGAAAAAAAAGAAACGTAAAAAAATCCTGAATATAGGATGAATGGGGATATGAAACTAGGCATCTTTGAGAACAACAGAGACCAAAAAGGCTTGAGGAAGAAGTAGAGGAAGCAAGGTCTGGAGAGACAGCATCCTGAAAGAAGGGACCATGAGAACTGTGTTGAGTACAGAAAGGTCCAAAACTAGTCTCCAAGTCCCCTCTTTCTGTCAAACCAACAACATCCTGGAGTGAAAAACCCCTTTCCACTTGGGTGGGTGGAAAAGGTTGAAAGGTGCCTTGATCCAAAAGGGACTGCAAAACCTTTGGAAAATGAGAACTGTCTGAAGGAGGTTGTAGAATGCCTTCAAAAGGGGGGGAAGGGTCTTATGTATTTATTTTATTTACATTTGTTAACCGGGTTGTGTTCGACTGGGTTGAAAAAATATATATTTTCAGTGGAGACCCGGACAGAAAAGCTCCACAACAAGAAGAACATTATTAAGGTACAAGCAGTAAACTTAGTTTAAGTAGTACATTGCTAGCAATATGCAAATGAGCTTAAAAATATTATAGCAAAATATAACAGAATACAATATAAACATGCATGTTTCAAGCATACAGGAATACTATTTTTTTATAATATATATGAGGTTCCATAACATAAAATACTCCTGACAAATGATAGACTGCACCCAAGAAGCTGAGGTGATCTGTTGCAAGTTTGGAAGAAACCTAGAAAGGCAGAGAGACAAGGAAACCTAGCTAAGAGGGAGAGGAGGCAAAATGTCATATAGACATAGGCTTGCCCTGAAAGGAAGGCTCTTGAGATGTAAGAGTCTGAGTAGACTTAGCAGGAAGAATACACCTAGAACCCCTCCTACCTTTGGGAGGCTGACAAGTCTGCCTACAAACAAAGGTGGATTTAGAAGAGTAATTTCTCTGAAATGTAGGTATAAGGGAGGCAGAAATATGTTTCAGTTTCTGCACTGCTTTACCCTTATCCTGGAGGGACTTGAGTAGGTCAGCTGCAGTTGTCTCAAAAAGATTTCTATTGTCCAGACCATCCAAAGTTTGGCTTTAATATCATCAGGCAAAGCCTGACGATGAAGCCAACAATAACATGCTGTCACAGAACCAAAGACAGCAGTCCTGGGAGAGGCATCGGCAGCACTGTAACTGCATTCTATGGAGTGACAAGCAACCTCAGAAGTGGACCAAAGAAAGAAATGAAGCTTTCTCTTCAGAATAAGGAACACCAGACACGATCTTAGCTACATGGGAAGGGAGAGGTAAAACATACCTGGCCATATGGATTTGTAAATTAATAACCTGAAATGACAAGGTGGCAGCACTATATACTTTTTTACCCAGTCTTTTCAAAACTCTACTATCCTTACCTGAAGGAACAGCTTAGAGAAGGAAAAAGGTTTAGAAGGCTTATCAGTTTTGTCTGAAACTACAGAAGGATCAGTAGAAGGACCCTTAAACAAAAACTTGCAACTCTCAAGCAGCTTGTAGAACCTCAGGCTTCTTAGGGCCAGGGGTTGAGAGTAAGGAGTTATAGAGGCAGCTGAAAAAGTGTCCAAAACAGCTGCCAAAACAGGAGGAACTGCAAAAGGTTTAGGTGTCTCCATTTGTAAGATCTAGAACCTCTTTTGGATGTCAGAGACCTGAGAGCAATCCCACTTAATGTACTCCATCATATGAGCAATAGTATCCCCAGGACTTTTTTCTAAGCAAAAAGGTGGTAGTACACATATGTTGCATCATTTGGGTCAACCCCCCCCCCCACCCTGCCCAGTCTCACCCCCTTGCCCCACCCTGTCCCAATGCCCCCAAATACTTTTTTTTCTGCAAATCCTCTTTCATGAAAAAATAAATAAAATCTTCTCTGTTAATAATGCAACAACTGAAGTCACTTCTCACAGCAAATTATTAAGCATGATAGTGGTCAGTAATCTTACATTTAACCTGCAGTATCCTTGTGCTGATGGGTCCACCTGTCCCAGACTGTTATTTTGTTTTGAAGAGCTCCTGTTATATCCTTTATTCATGGGGTTACAAATGAAATATCTAAATAGTCAATATATCACATAACGGGTTATAATTTGAAATTGACAAATCTTCAAGTGTACGTGTACTGTGTTGCAAAAATCCCACAGCTGTATTTAGAAACAACTGAAATGAGGGCCTGGCCTGATGGTGAAAGGCCTGGTAAGTTGCTGGACAAAAGGTCAAGGCTTACAGGCAACAGATATCCATAGCAGGGGTCAAGGTGACTGGCAAACAGGTTATGCTCACTGGGGAAATATGAATTAATGCAGAGTCCCATCACTTCTATGAGCAACTTTACTAAGAAGTCCTTTGCTTGATGATTGGGAGAGTAAGATGAGTGAATTCTTTGACAAAGTGAACCCTCTTCTGTCACTGGAAAAGTGGAGTAGAGTTCTCTCTACAATTTCTCAAGGGGAGGTGTGCAAGGTGATATATGGCATGCCTTGTGGTACAGCCTGTGACCTGGATGGGGTAACTGTTTTAAAGCCTTGTATCAAATTTCCATGGGTTGTTGCTTCTCTTGTACATCTACCATAATAATGGTTATCTCTAAACCCAGGAAAGATTCCTTAGTGGTCACTGGCTGCAAACCATTGCCTGGTTTCTCTTATTAATGTGGAACTTTATGTATTTGTTAAAGTCCTAGCACAGCAGATTAAATTTCATCTGTCAAAATGCATTTTTCCCACACAGACTGGATTTGTACTAATTTGGAAAACTGAGGATATCTTAAGGACAGTGCTTCTTTACATCAAGACTGCAAGGGATAGTTGAGCCTGCTCTGGTGGTTTTAGTTGACTTTGAGAAGGTTTTCAACTTGGTTAGAGATAGTTCTTTGAAGATAGCCTCCCCATCTGTGATTATCTTGCAATGAAGCCCCCCTCCTCAGGTATATCTTTAAGTAATGTGTTATTGTCTAGTCCCTTTAGGTTGTACAAGGGCACTTGCTAGGGTTGTCAATTTTCTCATTCTTTTCTTTTGACTGTATAACCCCTACATTTATGGGCAATCCATGTGTGGGATAGTAAGGGCTGTACTTTATGAATGATTTAGTCCTTACACAGAACCCAATAAATGATCTCACTGAGACAGCTGGATACCTGGATTACTGAAAAGCTTTGATATCATTTCTGGGCAGTGTCTCAACAAAGCCAACACAGAGACATTTGTGGCCATCTCACAGACTGAGACTGAAGGGTGAGGGTCTGGATCCCCCCCCCCCCTTTACATAGCTGTGGTCCCATCCCAGATATTTAGTGTTACACTGTCCTCATCATGTGAATTTTATGATAATATTGGATGCCAAGATTCACTTCTCAAGCTTTACTCTCAAGGTGCACCCCTTGACATCCATGTCTGAAAAATATTATAAACAGATTATGATTGGAGACCAGATCATAATCTTCAATACTGTAATCATTTTTGTGAATTAGAGTAATATTTAAGAAATTGTCCCTGATTTTTCAGCTTTTGTCCCCTCATTACTTGTTTTCTCCAGAATTCTTGTTCAAAGAAATTAAGATACATGTCCTATTTCTCATGCTAAGAATGGCCATCCTCAGGACTTTAAAGTAGAGGAAAATGATTGCTTCTGCTGTCTGTATTCATTCTATAGTTGTCTGGGAAGTGGATAATGCAGGGTAGAATAAGTGTAAGGAGTGGAAAGCACACATATTTGTCAGGAAAGAGTCACAATAATTCACATTGAGACAGACATATAATTAATGGCACAAATGATGACAATGTCAGATGAGATGGTAAAGATATGTAACATACAGTATGATTAGTGAATGATCTGAAATGTGAAGAGCCCCAGTCACATGGAAAATTTAAAGCAGTATGCACCCAGTACTGCTTACTCTCTCACTTAACTGTCAGTTACTGAAGACATCATGCTGCAGATAAGTACTGCATAATATTGCGCTTTACAGAATTTCCAAAATTGAAGAATATCAACTGCAAGTTAATAACGACCTCTACATCCTACAAAAAAAGTTATGTAGTCCCATAAAACAATCAGTCCTTATTCCTTAAGCTGATGGAGTTTTAAAGAAAATTCCAAAATCTTTGCATATTTTTATCAAATTAAGTCTCCCTAATTCGTTCTTTGCTTTGAGTGTCAATAGCCGATCTTCGTTCTCGTAACAGCCACGGATTAACGTATCTTGCAGGATTGAAGCATGTGAGTGGAGGGCCAACCAATCGTATGAAGAGAAGTGTGAAAACAGTTTTTGTAAGTAATGAGGCTCTCAATGGAGTAACAATTAGATTAATTTGCGAAAAGCCACATTCGCACTCACTTGATGAAAGTGGAATACAGCTAAGAGCATGCAATAGTGGCTGCAGTTTTTGGACTGTTCTTCAATAAGGTACTGATGGAATCCATAAATTGCATCTCTTTCTGATAACTGTAGTTTTCTACAGATGCCCCTAATTTCCTTTTCACCAAAGGTTAAATAATTATGTACATCCTTGGGCTATTGCTTTTGATCAAATATGCATGCCTGTTTTGCAAATGTGGCATTGTCACAATCAAGTAGCCTTCTAGACATTGATTCTTGAAGTTTTGTGTAAAACACAGTTGGATCAATTGGAGGATCATTCTTGCAATCCTTGCAGTGAATCAACACGTCGCTGAACTGCAGAATTTGCACAGTCATTGCAGCCATCTTGTAATAGTTACCTGGATTAGTTTGCCTTTCTTTGAAAACTTGAACGAGCATTTGTATCTTTTCATTTGCTTTGTACAAATTGATGTTGCAATCTTGAAATTCCAAGCTTAATTCTGACAGTTCTTGAAGGGCATCGCACATTAGGCCAAGATCTAGCACAAACTCTGCTGACATGATTTTTCTTTGCAAACCCTGATATATGCACCACTCCATACGATCACGTGATGGACATCGTTTGGCTTCCTCAAAATATTTGACCAGAAGTTTGTACTTTTCTCAAACTGCAGACACGGTACGATAACTTGATGCCACTCATCATGTGCTTAAAATTCGATGGATTTTTAGCATCTGAGTGTCCAGCTCTTTTGCACACATCTGTAATTCTATGTTATTTTTTGGTGAGGAATGGTATAGCACATACAGCTTATCAAGGAACGCTTTAAATCTATTAATGCCCGAAACTTGTTTGATTACATCCCCAACAGAGAGTTCCAATCTGTGATTCATACAGTGCCAAAAGATAACTGATGGAAACTTGCCTGTCATTAGATTCTTTACACCACTTTTACATCCTAGTATAATGGCTGCACCATCACATGCAGCACTAACCAGGTTACATTTCAAGTAATCCTTTGTTAAACTATGAGATTTAAGGCACTCAAGCAAATAATTAAAAATCCCTTCCGATGTTGTGTTTTGCAATTCAATTAAGTCCAAAAGTAAATTTACTGCTGAGTTCATTCTGCTATCAGAAAGACAGGTGCGAACATAAATAATAAGCATTGATTTGTTGCTCAACATCGTTGACTCATCAATAATCTGGATGTGACAATCAGTTTTGTAAGAATTTTTCCCATTTCATCGCTTATGTGATTAACGGTGTTGATGCATGCATTACTAGAATGAAGAATGCATCCCATATCAACTCCGTTTAGTTGCTGTAAATCAATTTCAGACTTAAAATTATGAAAGCTTTGGTTTTCTTTCACCACTTTATAGGCAGTACAAAAAATGTTCATCGTGACAGTTTTTTCTTTTGCCTAGGCCTTCAAAACCATCTGCTCTAGAATCTGTCTGCTTCTTCAAGAAGCTTTGTGGCAACTTTGCAACTCGCAGATTCCTTGTGGTCGAATATTTTTTTTCACAGGGATGTTAACTGTTGCTGTCGACTTTCACCAAAGGAAGTTATCAAGTCATTTGTCCATTCCTTTGCAATTTTTAGACCCTTCTTAGTCTCTACGCCAAGACCCACCACACTACGGCACGTTTTACATCCAAGTTTCTTATTGCAAATCGACAGCTAGCTGTACTTACTGCAGTAGTCATTTTTCTGGTTTAAAGTCCAACAGTCAGGCCAGTCTGTATCACCAGCTGCCTCATGAATGGCATTACTACATGAAGCAGAAGCAATACTTTGTAAGGATTCCACATGCATAGCACCATCTGGCTCATCTGCAACATTACTGCTTGAAGCACAAGCAGCATTTGGCATAGACAGTGTAGACACCATCCTAATATTGTCACTACAGACTGTGAGATTTGGATCATCCTCACTCAGTCGTGGTCGTTTATTTATAAGGTGCTCTGTCCCAGAAAAGTAACTGGTAATTTTGGCCATCACTAAAAGGTAAATAAATGGTCTAGTATTTAGCAACGTGCTTATACATTTGCGAAGAATTCACAGTGACTCACTGAATTTTCCTGACTTCAAACAAGAGGACAGTAAACTCTTTTGACAATGAAGAAGCTATTAAATGTAATCAGTGCTCTACCAAAATTGTACTGGTTGAGAGGTACAAATCATGTCCCACACTGTCGTCAAATACAGCCTAATCACTAACACTGCTGTAAGTGGAGAATGAAAAGTACTGACCTTCACAGTACAGGAGCTGTAAACATTAGGCACTCTATTCACAATACCATTATACAGCTGCTTACATAAATTATATTTATTTTGATGATTTATAATATTCCAAACATCTGTTTTAAAAGTTGGATCTTGGAACATTCACAATAGCATCTTTTTGCTGAAGAATGTAAAGAAACTGGGGATAAAACTTAAGAAATAAGCTAGATAATGTTACAGTTGTATGCTGCTGTATTAAATTATCATAGGCTACAGCTACCCCCCCCCCCCAAAGAAAGAATTACCTTTCACAGATTTAAAAAAATGTGACACAGTCTTCTGAGCTTCTGACAAAAAATCTTAATGGAGTAGGCAAATAAGTATGTAAAACTTCATATTCAACTTTCTGCCCTACCACCCTTCTACCTTGTCCAAACTGACATACTGTTAGCTGATAGGCACAACTAATTTCTCACATACTTTTATTCTCCCTATTAATACCTGTATCTCTTTACCTCTCTACTAAATTAGTAATGACAAAATCTCATCTCCTTCCCTCTCTTTACCATTTCAGAATGACTTTATATTATACATTTATGGACTCTGTTACTTTCCTGCCATGCTGTAATACCAGTTTTGTAGTCTGCACTTTATTTTAATTTCCTGGGCTTAATTTGTAAAATGGCCTAAAGAGACCAGTGTTCTACCCCAGTTAACAAACTGAAATAAATAAATAAATAAAATACAATGCGAGTAGATATCTAAATGTATAATGTCATTTCCATTAGTGATACATACATACCACAAACATTAAACATTCCAGACCAGAGCTGAGGACAGTCATTAACAGACCCCCAAAACACACAGACCATTGACCCTGCCAGTGTATTAAAAAAAGAAAATCAACAGTCCCCAAAACACATTGCCCCCCTAGTATCTGGTTAACCCCGCCAGGTTATAACCACACAACCTATCAAAAGAACAGTTCATATGCTTGATATAAACTGCATTTTAATAAGTTTTGCAAGCCTTAATTTATCCATTTTTCCCTTTCAGACCAATGTCTAGTTAGGAACACTTCTGGAACATTGCCATTGGACCAGATTACTTGGAATGTTGAGGACAGCCAACTGTCTTACCTTCAGCTGTTACCTGGAATGCAAAAGCTATAACAAGGAATGATATATTATTAAGTCTGGGGCGATGTTATGTTAATTTTAAGGCCCACTTGTACATATGCAAGATTAGAGCTTATACGTTTGCTGCTATCTCAGTCACGTTACAAGAAGAAACTGTGACACAGACAAATCAGGAAAGCAAGTTACTTACTGCATTATATTGAGGAGGAGGACACAATATTAATGCATACATACAAATATTTCAAGCATGGGCAGTAATGCCCTTCTAGCCTGCCAATATACTAAAACAGTTGTTTCCATAATAACTTTTCAGGCTGTTCTTAAAAATATCTTCATTAATGATTGCTTTAATGTAAATTGGTGGTCTATTCTGTGTATCAGCTACTATCTGATAACTATCTGATAAGCCCAAACATTCCCAGAGGTGGTTGCCTCTAAATGCTCTAAATACCCGAATAAGGTCATCTTAAATCTCTATATGAGACACTGTACAAGTTCAAATATTTTAATCTTTCATAAGTGAGAGTGTAAGAATCAAAACAGTTGGAAGACATAGTCTAGACAATGTCTTAGGGTTACCCTGTTAGCGCTGGAGGCTACCACTTTAATCAGCTCTATGAGATTTCCACTAGCATCTACTTAGCTGTTTATTACTCTGGTTCCTCATGGAAATGCTTTTCAGACAGACTATTTTCATTAGAGAATAAACATTTTCACAAAAATCATGCTGAGCCCAGCTCAGAAGTAAAAACAGTTGTACATGCTTCAGAGTTCATTTACTTAAAATGTATTGTTATTTCTGCTCTATGAACCATCCTGTAGACTAAAACTTGGACAGCCTCATCTGACTCCCCTCATCTCCTCCCAAACATGGTA
Source organism: Protopterus annectens (assembly GCF_019279795.1). Classification (NCBI taxonomy): domain Eukaryota; kingdom Metazoa; phylum Chordata; order Ceratodontiformes; family Protopteridae; genus Protopterus; species Protopterus annectens. The sequence goes on along the minus strand of NC_056727.1, from coordinate 716,887,415 downwards.
AGCTATATCCATACAGCTGTGCATTACACATGAATGGATCAAGGGACTCTACACTGCAAAATGGTGCTCTGTCCTGATAAGAAGGGGTACAGAGTGCCATACACTTACAAGGCAGAGGTGCTGTGAAGGTCATCTCTGCTAATGTTAGTTGGAAAGTTGCATGCGGTGTTGTCAGCATGCACCGAAAAGCATCCTACTCAGCATGAATGGCACTTTCAGGTTCTGTCTTGTCCTTACTCATCAGTATTGACACTACCACCTTTAACATGACCCCTGCTCAGTGACAGTGACAAACTCACTTGTCCTTAAGTGTAACACAATGGCCCTTAAACACACATAGTACTAGTATCTGGTTGACCCTGCCAGGAAAAAAATAAAGAAAGTACCTGCGTGGCCCTGCCAATCAACAGCCCCAAAAAGCACACATACCACAGGAATCATCTGGTTCTGTTGAGCCTGCCAGTGTATTAAAAAAAGAAACTCAACAGTCCCCCAAACACATTGCCTCCCTAGTATCTGGTTAAACCCTGCCAGCTTATAACATATTAAAAAAAAAAGTAAACGCCACAGCCCTTAAAAGTTTCACATGTACAGTAGGTTGATTCTGCCAAGCGAAAAATAAAGTATCTGGTTGGCCCTGTCTATCAACAGCCCCCAAAACACATAGACAGACCACAGGAATCATCTGGACAGTGGTTCTTGTTGATGGTTCTTCATTGACCCTGCCCTGTTGCCAGTCAGTATTTAAAAAGAAAAAAACAACAGTCCCACTTCACGAAACACATTGCCTTCCTAGTATCTGGTTAAACCCAGCCAGCTTATAACTTATTACAAAAAAAGTCAACACGACAGGTGTGGACAGGACAGTGCTGAAGGCCTCCAAAATACAGACTCCTCTGGAAAGGGAGATTCAGTGATCCAGCATCCACATTGGAGAAGCAGCTCCAAAAGGTCACCAAAACAGGTGTCACCCCTCGAGGTCAGTATTCTCCATGAGAGACTTCTCTGAGGAGTCAAGGTGCTTCATCTTGCACCTTCTCTTCCCTGAACCCTCTTGCTCCTGCAAAGCCAGGGGTGGGGAAGTGGAAGAGGCTGGATGTTTCACTAAAAGAGCAGGATGGAGACTCACCAATGCAGGCTGTCCAGGAGCAGACTGATGAATGTTTGCAGGCCTAGATAGGAAAGGGGAAGGGACATTGGCTGGAAAAACCTGACCCCTCTCCTAAGAGGAGAACATACTCTCTACAATGTAGAAGGCAGAGGCAGAAGATGGCCTCTTGGAGCTGTGGGTACCATAGACCATTCTGATCCTGAAGGAACCACACCTAGTCCTGACATTGAGAATGGAGTGGAGCTGTCCAGAGCAGAAGCTCTGAGAGGGAGAGAGAAACCTGAAGCAGGGATATTCAACCCTGACCTGGAAACTCCTGCTTTGACACAGCAGCTCCGAGTTTCTGACTGCCCTGAAGTAGTTGGAGTTGACACGACCAAGGAATGAATCAGACCCAAAGATAGCCAAATCATGGGATCTGACCAAGAGGGTGGGACCTCAGTGGGGGCGGAAGACCTTGGATCCAAATAGGCCAAGGGAGGAAGCTAGACAGGCTGAGCTGAAGCTCCTGGGACTGGACCCAGACCTGAAGGGATAAGGCCCAACTGTATCTGCAAAAAGGACCTCATCAGCTGCTCCAAGTCAGAAGTTTTAATGTTGCCTACTGACCTTGATTATGAGACAGATACTGTCACTGACAGGGGCTTGGAGGGCCGTTTGGAGGAAGATGAACTCATCTGCTGGTTCCAAGCCGGAGAGGTTCAGAACTGGGGTGAGATGGGAGAAGACTCCAGTGACAGCTCTGGCAGAGTGGAAGTTGAGAAGGGGGGACCTTTCCTACCAGAAGGAGCCCCTTTAAGCTGAGAAGAACTAGGAAGGTTCTGAGTTGGAGACTGAGCCTTACTGATTGTGGGCAATGATGGAGATTGGCTTTCAGGGGTCAGAGACAATGGGACCTGGGCATCCGAGGGACCCAAAAGTTATGGTATTGGATTTTTCAGGTCTGGTGAGCCCGAGGAGGAAGGACCACAGACAGAAGAAGAGGATCTTTTCGAATTACCTTTCAAAGACTTGGAGTTTTGTGGGTGGTGCTTTTTGGACCTGGTCTTTGGAACTGAGGGAGAAGCAGCAGATGAAGAAGAAGGGGTGGAGGGCAAGAGACCCTTGAGAACCAATATGGCCCAGCATTTGTTGACTGCCCTGCACCTGAAACCTTCACAGATAGCAAAAGCAGAGTCCAGGTGTAATGCTCCTGGACAGTAAACACATTTATCAACTGCATCCTGTGAAGGCAACATGTACCCACAGGCCACACACTTCTTAAACCCCTTATCCATATCTTAACAAGCTGAAAAATATACAGATTAAACTACTAAGCTACTATTCCTACAGAAAAAAAGACAACAGCAGAAACCTTAACAATACTCTTATCTAAAGTAATGAGACCCAAGCCCACCACAAGGCAGAAAAGTCCTATGTACAAAAGCACAGCACACACACCTACCTATTTACATAAAGCACATGATACTAGCTAGACCAACAACAGAAAACAGGTTAAGGGAAGCAAAAATATATCACCAAAAGCACTATGCAAGGTTACCACAAAGGATACAGCAAGTAGAGCTGAGATCAAGCTGCTGACAGGAGTGGCAGCAAACAAGATCTGGGAATTAGAGTGAGGAATGGGGAGTTGTGGGTAAGGAAGGTGGAGCCTGCTGAGGTTAAGGTCTGAAGGAATTGGCTGGTATTGGATCTAAAGACGCATAGTTGAAGCCCAACGGAGCAGACAGCACTGGATTAAGTGTTTCAGAATATTATATGGAGGAGAGGTGCTGGGGTAGAAGGAACGGTTGGGTGTGTTTTAGTAAAGTATGGCAACTCCTCCACCTTTTATCTTATTTCTATAACTTCATCTCTTGTTTATTGTTTTAACCAGTTTTTGGTTATTATTAAAATGTTTGGGCAGTGCTAGTTAATCCATGCCAGGAATTCTGATATGTTATTCCAAATGTGATGCAGATTAATATTATACAGGCTAAGATTAGATTATGTAAGAATGCCAGTTTGTTTGTTGGAGGTCGGCCCATTAGTAGCACTATGTAGATCTGAGAATTGGAAAGTCAACTTTGGGTAGCTGTCCCCCACATACTGTGAGATATTAGTGAGCTAAAGAGACATAGCAATGGTATATTTTTTATTATGTTTTAGGGTATGGATGCAGTATTGGGAGCTGAGGAATGTGTAGTGAGGTACATTTTTCTGTACAGGTGAATATAAGTAAAGTTAAACATATCAGCTGCTAAGGAAAAGTGGTGCTTTGAATTTTTAGCGTTGCTGGATTCTGTGTTTGGTGACGGAAGTTGGATAGGATGAGATGGAAACTGAAGAGACATGGTGGCAGTGAAGATACACAGAGATATGAGAATGACAGGGTGGGAGATATGCATGTTTCAATAGGGGAAGAGGTTGATAGAGACAGTGAGTATTAGATACAAATAAGACATGCGGGAGGGACTTAAGTCTGCTCAAGAATGAGATGATTGATGGTGGCTGCAAGGAGGGGAGTGATACAGTCACTTGGACTGATTGGCTAGATTGAGGCAAGGGTGGAGACAGAGTGGTGTAAAGGTAGTTGTACAGGGGCTGAGTGGGAACTGGGGGTAGGGTAGGGTAGCAAAGTGAGCCCGTGTGTGGCAAGGGGCGAATGGAATTGGGCCCATCTTGACAAAGACAGAGCACCTTCTCAGAAAACAATTAGAGAAAGTACAGCTCAAGTGAAAAAGTAGTGAAATAGGAGCATATAGGGTGGCAAATAGACAGTGCAGTAGATTCAACTACTAAAGCAGGCAATTTTATGGGGAATTCCGATAGCTGTGGGAGAAGAATTTATGGCAGAAATAAATGAAGAAAGGGAGGTATATTAACAAGTAGAGAGTAAGCAAGTGAGGGCTGAGGCTATGTGACCTTGAGAAAAGTCACTTAACCAGACACTGCTACCAGGTCACCCCTAAAAAGCACTGTGTGTCCAGTAGGCCTGCTTGGTTAACAAATGTGTAATAATAATAATAATAATACTAATAATAATAATAACAATATTACTATGTTTATCATTATTATAATTATGTGTAGTAAAAGAAGGTGCCTCAGGCAGGAAAATTACTGTAGTGTAGGTTGATTTAGAAACAATATATGGGCTGAGTTATAGGAAACCTTGGTCTAAAAGGGATTTCCATCATTGTTCCAATGTTTTATCCTCACTAGATCCTGGGCCACCTACCCCAGTCCCAGAGCTACATTGTGCTACTAATAGACTCACCTTCAGTCGCCCTGACTACATTGCCCCCCCTTGCAATCACTACCAATCATCTTATCAAATTACAGGAAGGTAAATTACTATATAAATTTAAATTTTCCTTACATTGGCTTTGTTGTGGAGGTATTAGCTAGCCACTGTGTCAAGACTTTTAATGGACATTTCAGGCAGCAAGAAGAAGGCACCTTGTTAGCAGGCAGAAACAGCTGAGAGCAGAAGACATAGCTACAGGGCAAGCTATACGTGAGGAAGAGAATAGTTATATTAAGAAAGTTTACAATTATATGCACTTCACTTTACATTTCAACAGAGCATATATATATATATATATATATATATATATATATATATATATATATATATATATATAGATACATTTGGAGAAAATGCTGTTCCATTCCAGTTGCTGGAACACTATCTGTTCTTTTTTTTCAAATAGTTCCAGACAGGCAGACAGCTGACAAGGAGGTTGTGTTATAGGGACTATAATGCATGCTGAATCTTGCGTTCATGTCACTGCCATCACCCATTATTACAAAGGTCTTGAACCCTGGCAGTGGCCCCGGCACTACATATTGGCTCAAAAAAGCAGGGGAATTTCCCCAGTACCCTGCTTAAATTTCCCATATTCAATATAAATACCTCCTTAGACCTCCTCTGAAAAGAGATTGTGAAAGGATAAATAAAAATAAACAACATTATTTCACTACAATATTCATAATGTTAACTCATTCAGTAAGTTTTGTCTGTTTAAATTCAACTACAATTTCTCCATTCTTTGATGGTCTTTATACAGTATATTGCTCAGTGCTTGCCTGCATGAAGGAAGTACTGATACAACAGGATGTATTTTGATATGGTATTCACCTGCAAAACAACTCAACTAAAAAAAAAAACTTCATACCTTTGTAAAATTTCATCATTCGTATTTCATTCTGTAGTATTGGAATTAATCCTTTCTGGTTGTTTATAGTAAACATCAACACTTAATCTCACATTAAAAAGAACTTTTTGGAAATTACTGAAGCAATGGTCCTGGAAAATTCATGCTAGAAAAGAAAACATTTGTAATAGTATAACTTCAGATTTGTAATTTGCTCAAATGAGTCCACACACTGGAAATAACTAAATAAATGCCAATAATGGACAATGCTGACTTTCAAAAAGTCTAATGAGAGAAGCAAAGGGATATTGATTCTCAGCTGTGCAAAGCTGGGGTGGAACCAGCACTAGTAGCAGCCAGGTATTAGCCGATAGGTGAATCATTCTTGACAAACCCAATTCTGTCTTTTCATCAAGTATTGATAGATTAGTTACTATCTAATCTAACTTCAGAGTACCTGCATAAATACTTCATACATATATCTTCAAGGATTACACTAGCAGGATCCCCACCATCTCCTCCTCCTACCCAGAGTACTACAGTCCCCCACCCTTTGGCAGCATGGCTTAACAGTCTGCTCTCACCACAGCTGTGGCCAATCTGATTGCATTAGGTATACCAACACTGTGTTAGAGCACCTAATGCAGTTGCTACACTATGTAGCAACTGTTTTACTTTACCAACTATCCACTACATCTACCAGTTGATATTACAACCTGATGAGAGATACAAATATCTAAGAAACATTTAGGCAATCCTCTCCCATGTGTCCTCTTATCAGTAGGTATCATATCTCCACAACAACACATTAAAAACAGTGCACTACTACACCAATAACATATGTGAGGATGTAAAAATAATTTTGACAAAGCCTACTAGAACTCGTAAAATACTCCAGCACACAAGGCAACACCTTCTCCACTCACACATACTGTAAATCCATACAACTCACCCAAGAATCATCAAGAAACCAGGCCTAAAACCATAAGGTCCACTAAGCGTGCTTTCACACAGGGAAATGTTTTAGTCATATGTGACTTGGCACACAGATTCCACACTCACCAGACTAGACAAGAACAGGGTGCCTGTAAGCTGCTTGTCCTGCACCAGGATGTGCAATATTACAAAGGCACTAAGTTCCCTTAAAATATATAATATGATTATGACTTGGTGGTGGCCCATGTGGGAGTGAATGACCTGAGGCACTCCAGTCAGATGGACATGCATAGACACATGATGAAATTTATTATGCATGTGTTAGGAGCAGAAAAGACACTGGACTTGAATAGTATTTAGCTGTCACCAAGAATGATGCCTAAATACAAAGACAAGATAACTGGCTTTAACAATTGACTAAGTAATATTTGTCAACTTTTGATGATATGGTAGATAGGTTTTTCCTGTTTCACCAGGGCTAGCTAACACCTATTATACCAGGGCTTCCAGATACTGACTAAAACCTTTCCTCCCCTATAGTGCCTTTTTTGGGAAAAGTCCCTTACTGGACATTCCTACACAGAAAACTCAAACTCAAATTCAGACAAGATCAAGGTGCCACTAAATGCTAGGACTTTAAACAGAAAGAGGTCAGACCAGAACTTGAGGCCTTCCAACTTGAACACATGCATACTTGAGTAGCTACTGAGATACGGTTTCAGTACAATGACAGCACTCTCTCTTTACCAGGGTTTAGTGCATTTCGTGCCTTCAGACCTTTGGATAACTGGTAGAGCATCTGTATTTGTTAAAAACACCATTATTCCACATCAAACTATCACGGGACCCTAACTTGATAATTCTTAACAAATCCAACTGTTACTTCATTGTTAGCTACAGATCCCAATCATCATCCCAAAGATCACAGAAAATTACCTCAATGCCATTGAGGCACTACATATCAAACCAAATGCATTCCTACTAAGTGACTTTAATTACCCAAGCACTGACTGGCACACTTACACCTCTTTCTATATTGCGCAGCTTATGAACAAACTGATTGTGACTAGATCTATAAATGTTACTGTCTGTTTGGATACCTGCACCTCTAAAATTGCTATGGCCAGCCTTTCCTAGACTTTATTAATACCAATGCACTTGAGCAAATTGTAAAACTAACCACTAGAGGCTATAACATCCTTGATCTGATCTTTACCAACCTGGCTCTTGATTGTATCCCACTGTGCGTCTCCTCATCCCTTGTTAAATCTAACCACAAATTGGTCATCTTCACTGTCCATTCTACTGTTACCAACCCACCATCAAATGAAAGCATATTTAGTGACTTCTCCAAGGTAAACCTACTTCAGCTTGTAGAAGACCCATGTACACTTCCCAATAATCCCTTATAGATGAACCCAACTGAGAGGACTGCTACATTCATCCCTGACTTATCAGCACCTGAACAGTTGCACAGAAAAGTTAGAACCCATCCACCGTAAATCTAATGGTAAATTCTGGAATAAATCTCTCTGATGGAAAACTGTACAACACAAGGAAGGGTGAGAGGGGCACTTAGTGATCTAAAAAGGGTATTTTTTTAAACTATTTACTATCACAACATGGGTTCACTTAGGGGGCATTTTAAGCTTAGCCAGTTTTCCTTTGGTGCTTGAATTAAAGTTTCCTGATTGGTCTTACCCTTTCCATGGCTGATCATTTTATATTAGCCCTAATGAAAATAACTGTAATCATAGGTTCATAGGTGTTTACTAGGCTAACGACCACAGGGCCTTTTTTAAGCTAGCCATGCATCCCAAATCTCTTACAAGTTCTGATACCCTTGATAAGTGTAAGTATGGGCCTGGGAGATTAACCATTTACAGGTTACCTGTTTGCATTAGAGACACAGGTGCCAAACCAGGGATGAATTTCCAGTTTCCCATCCAATTGTCCAAGTTGCACTTGAATTGGGTTAGGGAAGAACTCTGCTTCACATGGATGGGGAGCCTGTTCTATATACAGGGTAGTCTCTGGGATCATACCTATCTCTCCAGTAGGTCCTATTTATATCACAAGCAAGGTTTAACTCTTTAGAATGGGTAATTCTGATACTGTCTGTTTTGTGGATATGCAGGATGTCCATCAGAGTGGGGTCTGACAATGCCCTTTATGCCAGACACAGATCTCCCCTCAAAAGCCTGTAGGAGACAGAATACAGGGACATGGCCTTGAGGCAGTCTGCATAGGACATATTACTTATACCCTGTACTCTAATCATAGCATAGATACTTTGAAGGGACCTGTGTAAGGGATGTAGCTTTTTTAGGAACTGCCTCTATCCATTAGTAGCATAAGGGGCAAACCTGGGGTGCATTTTCTATTACCCATTCTTAGATCCAAGCTGCATTTGAATATGTACAGGGATGAGCTTTGTTTTACTTGAATGGAGAGTCTTTCCTGAACAGTGGTATCCTTATTGATATATATCAGTCTCTCCACACCATTCTGTTTACATACCTGGACTGTCCTTATTGATATATATCAGTCTCTCCACACCATTCTGTTTACATACCTGGACTGTCCTTATTGATATATATCAGTCTCTCCACACCATTCTGTTTATATACCTGGACTGTCCTTATTGATATATATCAGTCTCTCCACACCATTCTGTTTACATACCTGGACTGTCCTTATTGATATATATCAGTCTCTCCACACCATTCTGTTTACATACCTGGACTGTCCTTATTGATATATATCAGTCTCTCCACACCATTCTGTTTACATAACTGGACTGTCCTTATTGATATATATCAGTCTCTCCACACCATTCTGTTTACATACCTGGACTGTCCTTATTGATATATATCAGTCTCTCCACACCATTCTGTTTACATACCTGGACTGTCCTTATTGATATATATCAGTCTCTCCACACCATTCTGTTTACATACCTGGACATACCTGGACTGTCCTTATTGATATATATCAGTCTCTCCACACCATTCTGTTTACATACCTGGACTGTCCTTATTGATATATATCAGTCTCTCCACACCATTCTGTTTACATACCTGGACTGTCCTTATTGATATATATCAGTCTCTCCACACCATTCTGTTTACATACCTGGACTGTCCTTATTGATATATATCAGTCTCTCCACACCATTCTGTTTACATACCTGGACTGTCCTTATTGATATATATCAGTCTCTCCACACCATTCTGTTTACATACCTGGACTGTCCTTATTGATATATATCAGTCTCTCCACACCATTCTGTTTACATACCTGGACTGTCCTTATTGATATATATCAGTCTCTCCACACCATTCTGTTTACATACCTGGACTGTCCTTATTAATATATATATATGTCTCTCCACACCATTCTGTTTAGATACCTGGACTGAATAGTTCTCTTGCCATTTGACTTGCTGATGTTCAGTAGGTCCATCAGTACTGGGTCGGAGGATGCCTTGTATGCCAGACACAGGTCTCCTCTTAGCACTCTGTAGGGTACCGAGTAGTATAGTGATAAGGCTTTGAGGTGGTCCATGTAAGACTTACTTGTTTAGGACTTGTATCCTTTTAGTTAAGTTATCTGTGTGGGCATTCCAGTTGTTACATGTGTCTGGACAGATACATGCCAAAGTGGGAATTATACAAAATGATTTACCTAATGAGAGCTTTGTAAAGGGGGGCCAATAAAATTTCTAAATCTAGTCGCAATCAATTTGTTCAAAAGCTGTGCAATATAGAAAGACTTTCTTATGACAATGGGCACATGTTGGTTGAAAGGTCACTGTCCACATAAGTTCCCAAATGCCAAACAACTGGGTGAACTATTGGCGGGGGGGGGGGATAAGGGGGTATTTTCAATTTTATAGTTCCCTGGGATAGAAGACTTCCCAAAGGATACAATAATGTATTTTTTGGAGTTTAGTTTCAATTCATGATTCTGGTACCAGTTATTGTTTGGGACAAACCTTCCTGCATGATGGTTAAGTCATTGGGGATTCAATAACTGCTCCTAGCTTGCAGTTGTCTCAAACCTAGTCAGCCAAAGCCCTTTGGTATTTTCTTTTCCCTCCAAGAAGTAGATGCCAAACATTAAAAGTCTCAATGCTGAACCCTGTGGGACTCCATTGATGATTGGTCTCTTTCTAGAGGTAGCCCTCCCTATTTTGATCTCCTACATCCTGTAAGCCAGTTGGCATTCCATCATTTCTACTATACCTGAATAGGGGATTGTGACAAAAGGCTTGGCCAGGTCAGGTAATGCACTTTCATCCTTTGCTTTGGTGACAAGAGTAAAGCTTAAAATTTGTCCATGATGTAGAGCCTTTTATACGCTTTCTCCCTGATTCCTGCCCTAAGAAGTTGAGAGGTCACAGCATGCATTTGACCATCCCTGACTTTGTGTCATAATTTTGGTGTGTTCCTCATACGATTTGTGCTTTTCCTGGCAAATGTATGAGAATTTCAAAACGTAAATGATGATAGACATTTGAGTTTTAGACTTCTAGACTTCATACCCTTCAGAAAATGCATGCTGATGCAAAACCTGTTATTTTAGTAAACAAGCATATAAGAACAGTGTTATAATTAAAATCTGTCCCTTTCTCTGGACCTTTGACCTTTTTCCTGACCCATAACATTTTGGCTTTATCCTTTGAGCTACAAGGTTTTGAAGCATAAATAAAACTGTGAGCAAAAGCTGTTTGCCACTTTCAATGTCAACCTGCTGCATCTTTTTTTCATCTTCTCAATTAAATAAAACAGAAGTGCAACAAAAACTGGGCAACTTGAAAAATAGTAATAACCTAAACGAAGGCTTAAAGTCAGGCAAGAAACTTTAATAACTTTTTTATAAGCAGAATAAAAATCACACACTAGTTTTGATTGTGCTTTTAAATAAATTAATGTTTCTTGCATGACTAAGAATCTAACAAAACCTGGGCCAACTTGTAGTAATGAAAAAAATGAGGGGAAGGAAGAAACTGTATTAACTTCCTCTGAAAATGCAGTAACAGCAGAGTCAAAGTTATTACAGTTTCTTGACTGCATTAAGTCTTATTTTATCATCATCATCATCATTGTTATTATTATTTTTACTGTTGTTTCATGGCTGACTGCCCAGAATGTACCCGGGTGGGCTGCTGCCACTTCAGTTGAGGTCCGCAATTTACTGAACTGCACTGGCATGTTCAACAATATGACCATTATTAAATAATAGTAAATAACAGTTAAAACCATAAACTATCAGAAGATGGAATGAAAAAATGAAGGGTCAGTTGTAAAAAATAATAAGAGCTTTCATTCCTTTATTGCCAAACACAGAGCAAAATCACTTATTTTTTTACAGCAGAAACTATGTTTCATTCCACATTCCGATAGTTTACAGTAAATAGTGCAACATACCAGAGCCGGATCATGGTGAAATGGAACCCTAGGCAGGGTAATAGATCACCCCCACAAGCAGCCCCTCCTGCAGGATCCTCCATCCTCCACCCCCCTGCAGCAGAACTCTCCCCAACCATTCTAGTGTTATCACCTGGCTATTTCTTCCCAGTTACCATAAACACTGTTCAAATCTGTCAGTGTGCATACTGTTTTCTTATTTACTTTTACAGTGATTACAGATACTGAAATAAAATAGCACAAACACTGATAGCCATATGATAAACAACACAGTCTCACAATGAAAACAGACATGAACAGTAAAATTCTCTACTCTGGAAACTCACATTCATTGAAACGGCATGAAAACCCACATTCAAAGAAAATGCAGCTGGTCAGTGGAAAAGTAAGTTTACCTTTGGGCTGTTTTCAAACCCTAGACTACTTGCACACATTTCTGGGGCCATGCATACATGTATGTATTCTTTGATTCACCTTTCTGATTGTATTATAGCAATAACCCACATCTGAATGTGGGTAATGCTGATTTACCCATGGTTGGCATTGTTTGTTCACTCGGGCTTTGCCCTCATGATCAAACTCCACCAACCATGGGTAAATCCAGCACTGGATTACTGCTATTATACAATGACATTATTTAAGAAAAATAACCAGTTATCATGGGGCTTTCTTGATATACTGCGCATATGTGTGGGACTTATGTTCCACATTTATGCAGTACATCAGTGCTGTGGAAAGGAAGTAATGGAGAAAGGACAATCTCTGTTGCTTTTTTTGTTTTTAATAAAAAAAAAAAAAAATGAAACCCAGAGACTTCATACGTGTAGCTCCCACAGTATTTCATTGTAGAAGTAATAGACTGTAGTTTTTCATTACACCACAAGGCGGAGCTCTTTTCAGGAATATAAAAAGCCATTTCGAAAGTGAAAGAGGAGACTGAGATAATAGCTGAAGGAAGGAAGACTGAAACAGGGAGATGAAGGGGGGGAAAGGGCCTTGCAGGATGACTGGATTTTCTTTTCAAATGCTTTGGGACAGGGAAGTGGAGTAGCAGATTGTGTCTGTCTTTTGCTCAAATTCTGGATGATGGTATTTTGTAGAATCAGGAGAGAAGTCTGAAACCAGTAGTTTCACTCCTGCATATGATTCAGCAAGATAAGGAGTTCCTTTGGGCCTAGTACAGAGACACCATAGATGATTACCAGAGTTCCAGCAGGTGATTTTTCTACTTTTCTCATCAGAGGAACCACGGTGCCAGGTCACTAGGATATTCTCGACAGAGTGGTGAGAGGCTCTGGTCGTCATTTTATATTTTTATAAGATTGTGGATCCACCCCCCCCCCATAAATGCTTTGTGGATTACAAATAACTGGGATCCATATGAGCTCCAACTTGGGCCCCATCATGCCAGCAGCAAGACTGGCCAGTGAACAGGGTATAACAGAGTGTTTCATAGTTGGTTTGTTTAGAATTGATCAAGGGGGGTTGAGGGTGTCAGTACTGCTCAATGACATTGCATTTTCTCATATTTGTACTGTTAAGTTTACCATAATTTTTTGTATGTAAAAGAGGACGAAAAACATATCTGCTGCTATCAGCCCTCTTAGGTTAAAGAGCAAAAACAAAGGTCCGTGTCTGGGGATTTTTGACTGGCCCGTATGCTGGTATACGAGCCAATCAAAACCTCGAACAGTGGACCCTCTTCTGTTCAATGCATAACATCAAGCTGTTCTGCACTGAACAGAGCTCTGCTTTTTGATTGGCTCATATACCGGTATATGATCCAATCAAAAAAAAAAAAAAAAAAAAAAAACAAAGCGGAGGAAAGACTCCGAAATTCGGATGTCTGTTATTTGAAAATTCTGCGATTTGTCCGGGTTCAAAACCCAGACAAATCACAGAATTTTCAAAAAAATGCCCGGACAGGAGCCCAAAAAAGAGGACACATCCGGGGAAACCCGGACGTATGGTAACCTTATGTACTGTTGCATTATAAATCTTCATTGTTCAATGACATTGCATTTTGCTCATGCTAGGACTGCTGCCTTTAAGAATTTTGCTGCTCAATGACAGTGCATTTTCTCATATCTGTATTGTTGTATTATAACTCTTTTATTGCTTAATGACATTGCATTTTTCTCCTGTTTGTATTGCTGCATTATAAAGCTTTACTGCTCATTGATATTGCCTTCTTTGTGCGTGTTTGAATGTCAAGACCTTTTTCTGTTGAGTTCTGGGGAAGAGGGTGAATGTATGTTTTCATTGCATGCATATTTCACATTGCCTTATTGCTAACTGGTGCACTGTTGAAATAATTTGTTTGTAGTTGTGCTATTGCCTTTTAAACTAAATGTGTCACCTAGAATAAAATCTGTCATTCTTCCACCTTGGTGTGTTAGGCCTGTAGGGGTGTCACCAGAGTCAGGTAGGAAGGAAACCATATTTACTTCAGCTACACCTGTGGGTGTGCTACATATGTACAACAGAAAAGGGACATAAAAACTTATAAGGATAATCAGGTACATTTCTCTAATGTTACATAACATACCTCATTATCCTGGTATTCTCTGTCCCACCTCTCATTCTTTTGAAGTCTATTGATTTCTAAGTTTATTTATTTAGAGAAAAAAATAAAGAAAGCTAGAATTTCCATAGCATATATTAACAGAAGAAAGTCTGGGTGACCAGACTTTTTTCTCTTGGTATATGCTTGGTTTACAACTGACACGCTGGTTAGGATGACCAATCAGCATGCTAATTTTGAATGTTAATGGCCTGCCATTGTATATTAAATTATATTCCTTGTATAATACAGCACCGCTTCTTATTCTTAGAATGTATTTTAAATTTGTAGTTTTGAACATTCTTCCAGTAAGCAATGAAACAAAATGTATGAACCAATAATGACAAAATTTCCTACTTCAGAAAATTCCAACCATAAAAAGCCACTCAAACTTCTGTCATTATAATCCAGCAATATCAATCAATAAGTACAAACTGTGCAGAAGCAAAAGTCATCTGAATAATTCCACATTAAAGAGAGCTTTAACTAATGAAGCGGTTGCTACTGACAAACAACTTTACATTTCAGTGTTTCATCTACAAATTCAGTGCCTGCTGCCCTTGAAAAATTAATTGCCTATGTTACATTAAAAAAAAAATTGGTAAGCTGGTAATATTGCAATAAGGAATGACTGACAACATGTTCACAGTTACTAGGCATCTCATACAAAGCAGGCCACACTCATGACTGTAGAACCCCCCCCCCCTAAAATGCACCAAATAATCAGCAATCAAAAGGGCACTGCAATATCAGCACTCCATCTACATGGTATGCAGACAGACAGTTACAATAGAAGTAGGAGCAATGGGTCTCATAAAAAAGAATCTACAATCATATTCGGATATGTTATCAATACATGTAACTCCATACGAAAAGCAGGAGGAGTCATTAGTGGGCACATTGTGGATGTTGCAAAGAACACTTTTCGCTGACATCAAAGATTGAAACAATATTAATTTCATGAACTTTAATTGTGCTTTGACTTAGGAATGGCGTCCATTCCCATCATGGTATTAGAAACCCAAAAGATTTGGAGAAATTAAAAAAATATATATTGGCGTAAACTTTACAGCCTTGTGCACCAAAGGTAATTATGCTACTAACACTGCTTTTAAATTCTACATCACAAACAGTGACTGCTATTTCATAAACAAAACAGTTAGCTGCACATTGAAAACAGACCTGGCTTGAGCACAATAAACTCTTCCCTTGAAACTCAAAATTCCATGAAAATAAACTGAAACTCATAATCCCTTGAAAATGCACTAAAACTCATAATTCCCTGAAAATGTTCTGAAATTCAAACTCACAAACCCATCAGCAGTCTGATAGTTGGTATAAAGGATTCAGGCTCATCTCCACCAAAGCTCACATATCCTTTAGCAATCTGGTAGTCGGTATAGAGGATTCAGGGTCTTGTCTCCTGTAACCAAGTTATCAAGTTAATTGACTAACCTGCCCCCCCAACTAGGGCATTACATACCATACCTCCTAACCTCTGAATATAAGAAATCTGGACAAAGCTTACTATAATGGGGGGAAGCAAAGGCCGAAAAATAGGGAAGTAGTTTAAATATTGCTCTTATACACTTAGAAAGTTGCTACAATAACAGCATTTGTCTTAGTATGCATTTTCTGAAGGAAATGAAGTCTGAAACTCAAATATATGACATTTAGTTATTTCAATCCTTAGCGATTTGACAGAAAACCAGAAATTTTAGGAACAGGCCAAAAATATGAGGCAACAATTTGGACAGTTGAGACGTATGAATACCACTCAACCTCTTAGTACAAGACATCTGGACAAAGCCTGAAATAATAGGGGTAGATTTTAAATATTGCTCTTTTTAACTTAGAAAGTTGATAGAATAATAGGATTTGTGTTAGTATGCACTTTCTAAAATATATGAGGTCTGAAACTCATATATATATATATATATATATATATATATATATATATATATATATATATGTCATTATTTAGTGACTTCATTCCTCTGTGATTTGACAGAAAACTACAAATTTTATTTGAAACAATAAAACTATGAGGCTAAATCTGGACATCTGAATAGTATGTTAAACACACACACACACACACACACCTTCTCTCTGCTCTCACACATGAAAACATACATACAGCCTACCTTCTCTCTCTCTCTCTCTCTCTCTCACACACACACACCTACTCTCACACAGCATCACACACACCTTCTTTACATATAGCAACAAATAAGAAGTTATGTACCTACCATAACGTTCCATGTTAGTTGTCTTCTCTCGCCTTCTTTCTTGCTTGATGGGTTCGGAGCCGATCCGTCGGCTCCGACTCGGCACTTGCTAAGCTCGAGAGTCACTTTTACCAGCTCGAGGCAGCCCCATATCCCATGATGCAAGGCGGTAAGTACCCAGATCTCGTTTGCTGACAAAGGGCAATAGCACCAAGCATAAAATACTTCCCAAAGGAAGAAAGAAACTTACAGATGGAAAAAGGACCAGGTCTGAATGGTCTTTAGCATAACAGTTTCTTATACAAGGTCTGTCCAGGCCAGGGGGAAGGAGGGAGGGTCGCAAGAAAGAAGGCGAGAAGACAACTAACATGGAACGTTATGGTAGGTACATAACTTCTTAATGTTAAGTTGTCAATCTCGCCTTCAATCTTGCTTGATGGGACCGGCTCCCTAGCACCTCTATCCTGGGTGGCTCAATGGAACAAACTCTTGAGGACTGTAGAGCCAAAACTGGCTCTGTCCCTGGAGGCCAAGTCCAATTTGTAATGGGAAACAAAAGTGTGAGGAGTAGCCCAAGTGGCCGCTGCACAAATAGTGTCCAAAGGAAGTCTAGCTTGAAAAGCTGTAGAAGTAGCTAAGCTCCTAGTTGAATGTGCTTTAGGTTTTGAGCACAGCTGTTTTACCCTGAGCGTATAAATTTCAGAGATGACCGAAGAAAGCCATCTGGACAAAGTCACTTTAGAAACAGGAAGGCCTTTTTTATTATCCGCATAGGAAACAAAAAGTTGATCAGATTTTCTAAATGTTTTTGTTCTGTCCAAATAATATCTAAGTTGACGGTGGACATCAAGATAATGTAGCTTTTGTTCAGCTCTATCTGAATAGTTAGGAAAAAAATACAGGGAGATCAATGGATTGATTCAGATTGTTCTTTGAAGCGACCTTAGGTAAAAAGGTTGGATTAGTTCTCAAAGATACTCTGTCTTTGTGAAAAACCAAATAGGGGGGTCGAACCGAAAGAGCATGAAGTTCAGACACCCTCCTGGCAGATGTAATAGCCACTAGGAATAAAGTTTTCCAAGAAAGATATTTCAGGGAACAAGAAACAGCTGGCTCAAAGGGGGGAAGAATCAAGGATGTCAGCACTAAATTTAGATCCCACTGAGGAGGAGGATTCCTGATTGGAGGTTTTAGTAGGAAAATTCCTTTCAAGAAGGCCCTGCAGAGCCTATAGGACATAATATTATGATCTGCTATCCTGACATGAAAATTGGAAATAGCAGCCAATTGAACTCTGACTGTGGAAGAAGAGGAGCCTGCATGAAAAATCTCTGCTAAGAAGTCCAGGACTGCCTGAACAGGGGCAGTAAAAGGATCAATATTTTGGGCCTTAGCCCAATAAGAGAAACGTTTCCATTTGCTTGTGTAAATCCTCCTGGTAGAGGATTTTAGCGAAGCTACTATGATGTCTCTAACTGGGTTAGAGATCAAAGGAAGCCTGGCTAAGGAAGGAAGTGGAGCAACCATGCTGTGAGGTTGAGAGAAGGGATTGACCGGTGCAGCTGACCCGATTGGTGAATCAGAAGATCTGGCACTGGGTCCAGATGCCACGGCTGCACCAAAAGGTGATGATGGAGGAACGGGAACCAAACTTGTCGAGGCCAGTAAGGGGCAATGAGAATCAATTTGGCTCTCAAAACAGTAGCTTTCTGGATCACCTGAGGGATCAGAGGAAATGGAGGGAAGGCATAAAGAAGTCCCTGGGGCCAATCCTGGGTCAGAGCGTCTCTGGGGATGGCCTGATAGAGGGAAGAGGCTGAAGAAGTCTGGACATTTGCTGTTTTGGGGAGTAGCAAAAAGATCGCAACATGGACGACCCCATTCCAGAAAAATCTCTTCCGCTATAGATTGCTTGAGAGACCACTCGTGAGGCATGAGAATAGCTCTGCTCAATCTGTCCGCTATAATGTTGGTTTTCCCAGGGATATGCGTTGCTACCAGAAACCAATGAGAGGAGATCGCCCATTGCCATAGTCTGAGCGCTTCTCGACACAAGGGGTAGGACTTGGTTCCGCCCTGTTTGTTGATATACCAAACTACAGACATGTTGTCTGTGTGGACTGCAATTGTCCCTACGGGAAGAAAGTCGTTGAGGGCTTGCAACGTTAAAAGCACTGCTCTCATCTCCAGGACATTTATGTGCAGATGGTACTCGAACGGCTGCCACGTCCCATGAACCATCCTGCCCTGATAATGACCCCCCCACCTGATCAGGGAGGCATCCGTGGTGACAGTGGCTATCGGGGATGGGGGTACAAAGTACCTGCCTTGGTGAACCTGAGACGATGTGATCCACCAAGCAAGATGCTCTTTGCATGTCTGTGTCACCAGAATCTGGTGACGCATTGGAAGTTGCTGGTATGACCACTGTGTGAACAGCATCCACTGAAGAAGGCGCATGTAGAATCGAGCCAGGGGAAGAAGAGTAATGGCCGCAGCCATGAGACCTAATACCTTTAGAACCATTCTGGCCTGTATTTTCTTGCTGGCCAGAATGATCCTGACATGAGTCTGAATGTCTGAAACTCTTTGTTCTGTAAGGGTAGCTGACATCCGAACAGTGTTTAAGTTTGCGCCTATAAAGGTAATAGACTGGCAGGGCGATAAGGATGACTTTTCGAAGTTGATTGAGATGCCCAAATGAGAACAAAGGTCTATTGTGTAATCCCTGGCTTGTATAAGCTGATGCCTGTTGGTGGCTGACAGGAGCCAGTCGTCGAGATACGGAAACACCTGGAATCCTTGACGTCTCAGGTGAGCCGTGACCACTGCCATGCATTTGGTGAACACTCTGGGGGCTGTAGTGAGACCAAAGGGCAGGGCTCTGAACTGGAAATGACTGGACCCCAGCCGAAAGCGGAGAAATCTCCTGGAGCGACTGTGAATTTTGATGTGATAGTACGCATCCTGAAGATCTATTGAGCACATCCAGTTGTCCTTCTGTAAGAAGGGCAGAATTGACTGAAGAGTGACCATTCGGAATCTTGTCTTCCTGACAGACTTGTTGAGTCTGCTGAGATCCAATATTGGTCTCCAGTCTCCCGTCTTTTGGGGACCAAAAAGAACCTTGAGTAGATTCCGGCTCTGAATGGTCTATTGTAACTGGCTGAATGGCTCTTTTGCAGTACTTTTGAGATTTCTGACTCTGCAATCTCCCTTACACCGGGTGGTACATCTGGAAGGGAACTTGAGGGCAAGGGACTTTCCTCGAAAGGAATTATGTAACCCTTGGATATGATCGACTGTACCCATCTGTCTTGAGTGAGGGAATGCCAGGCTTCTGGGTACAGTGATAATCTTCCCCCGACTGCCTCCAAGGAGGGACAGCCGGGCAACACCTCAGGGATGCTGAAAGGGCTTGTCAGAGAGAGGCTCCCTGCTTCCCTGGTTCTTCGGACCCCCTCTGCCTCTAGAGCGTCTGTTGTTGTTACCCTCTCTGCCTCTAGGGTAAACTGACCACGTGAATCCGGCGTGACTCCTTGGGATTTACGGAACCACATCTTCCCGCCCTTCTGTCCTTTGGGATAAGGTCTAGAAGGGGTGGAAAAACGGACTCCAACAGCAGAAAGAGTCTTGCCGTCCTGCTCGCACCTGGTCAAGGTTTCCTTCACCTGAGGGCCAAACAAAGCTGACCCATCAAAGGGAGAATTTGTGAAGGACGCCTTAAAGGGATCCGCAAAATCACATAGCCGCATCCAGGCTTGGCGTCTAAGAGCCACACTTGTACCTGCGGCTCTACTCGCTCCATCCGCAGCATAAGATATTAGCCGCATGGAGGAGTTTGCAATGGAATTGAGGGTTCCTAGCTGTGAAGCAATTTTTTCTTGAGCCCCTGCAGCTGTAGGATCCTGAACTACTTCTCCCAGCTCCTTTAGGATATCCCTCTGGAGTCTGGTGAAGTGACATAGGTAATTCAGCGAACGCATAGCAAAGGTCGCTGAGGAAAACATCCGCTTACCGTACCTATCCATAGTCCTAGAGTCCTTATTAGGAGGATGGACGGGCACGGAAGGATCTGCAAGTTCCTTTTTGGTGGCCGCAGCCACCACCATGGCATCAGCGGGGACACCCTTAGTAAGGAATTGTTTGTCACACGGGCAGTGATAAATTTTGAAGGCCTCCTAGGGACTGGCTCTACAGAGTCAGGAGCTGCCCACGCCTTTCGTGCAATAACCTGCATAAGGGGGTCGAAAGGCGGAGACACCCAGGAGGTGGAGGGCAGAGATCCAAACGCCTCTAGGTATACTGACTCATCCTCAGAGGGATTGTTGGTGGGCCAGTTTCCCCTCTGTTTCAGAAGTTCTAGGATGTCTGAGAAGGAGACATCCTCAGAGGGGGATCTAGGGGATCCCTCTGACTCATCAAAGTCAGTATCCGAAGTGACAGACTCGGGGAGTCTACATGCTTCCTCTTACAAGTCCTCTTCCTAGGAGGATCTCCCGAAACATCAGGAGAATCCTCGGAAGAGGGGGAAATTCCCAATGGGGAAACCTGAGGCGGAGGATCTCTGGGTCCTATAGCAAGAGAAGTGGCAGAGATGTCAACAGGTACTATAGAGGGAGGAGCTACGGGGACAGACTGCTGACTGATACCAGTGGCCAGTACACTCTTCATCACCTCGAATGCTCCCCTCCCAGGCAGGTCCGAGAGAACCCGCTCAAGAGCTAGGAACTCCAGGGACCACCGAAAGGGAAGTCTCGAGGCAGATGTCGGAGCCGAGCTCACCAAGGCCGAGGCTCCAAGGAGAAGAGCGGGCTCGGACAAGGGTCCGATGCCACTCACCCCCTCGGAGGAGACCATGGAAGCCCGACCACGAATCCCTCTAAGGAAGGTCTCAAGAGGAGATAAGAGTAGAGGCTGAAGGAACAGAAGGGGGTATCCGTCCTCCAGCCGTAGCAGTAACCATTCCCGAAGACTCCAACTCCAAGCTCTGGGGTAGAGTTGAAGGAGGAACTGTAACGGGTGTGGACCAACAGTCGCCTGTTGAGACGGACTGTGTAACATTTGGGCCAGTACCTGTGACTTAAGTAATCTACTGACCACTCTCTAGGTCATGATCTGACAACCTGGATGACCTTGAAGATCGGCTCCGATGGCTCCGTTCCGATAGAAGAGGTGAAGCAGGAGCCGACAGTATCGGCTCCAAGGAAGGAGACCTCGACCTCTTCCTGGAATGAGCCATCGGAGCCGATACTATAGATCCTGTCGGAGCCGACCTCGGAGCCGACAGGAAGCTCGATGTATCGGCTCCAGCCGGAGCCGATACAGCCACCAAAGTAACGGTGTCGGCGCCGATCGGAGCCGACACCGATGCCTGTGCCACATGGGTGTCGGAACCGATCGGAGCCGACATCGAAGTGGGCACTACAGACTCGGCACCGATAGCCATCGGCGCGGAAGGCTTTGTTAAGCTAGAATCGGCTCCAGCCGGAGCCGATCTCGACGGGGAAGGAGTCGGAGCCGAGGCCGCAGGCTTAGATACAGAAGCCTGGGCCTTGGAAGATTTTGCTGATTTTGGTGGAGCCGACTTAGCCGGAGAGCCCTCCGGCTTAAGAAGGCCCCTAAGAATCAGCTTATTACATCTCTCCTGCAGGACTCTCTGGCTGAAGGAATGACAAATAGCACAGGAGTCCTGCAGGTGAAGAGGGCCCAGACAATACAGGCAAGAAGTGTGACCGTCTGTCAGAGACATCTTCTGACAGCACGAGTCACACTTCTTAAAACCTGAGACCCTCTCCTTTGACATGGTGCTGAAAAAACACACACACACACACCAGTCAAAATTAACTTAAATAAAATACCAAAAGGTATTCTATAAAACTAACACACACACCCTAACAGGGGGGGGATGGGATAGGGAAAAGTTTGACTAACAAAAAAAATTAAAGGAGACAGGGATTTTCTGTCAGAAAAGGTACAAAATAAACTTAAAACTATCAATAAAAGGTTTTTTTACTAAAAGGGGCTTAAATCTCACAAAAGTGAATAACTTACCAAGAGCTGGTAAAAAGAAGACCTCCTAAGCGAAGCGGCAAACGAGATCTGGGTACTTACCGCCTTGCATCATGGGATATGGGGCTGCCTCGAGCTGGTAAAAGTGACTCTCGAGCTTAGCAAGTGCCGAGTCGGAGCCGACGGATCGGCTCCGAACCCATCAAGCAAGAATGAAGGCGAGATTGACAACTTAACATCGACTAGTTTAAATCCCATACATACTCCTGCTTTCTCACACAGCAACACACACCTTCTCTTTGATACAGCAATGGACAGCTAGTTTAAACTCCACACACACATACACACACCTACTACTATCTCAAACAAAACAATGCACACACATTATTTCTCATACGAACAGAACGGCTACTTTAAATTACATACACACACAGATCCACACATACAAACACACTCTCTCTCTCTCTCATATAGAAATGAATAGAACCACTAGTTTAAATTATACACACACAAGCACATGTCCACCTTTTCTCTCCTCTCATACAGCCACACACAAACACACCTACTTTCTCGCATAGTAACACACACAGTCAATCTCTCATATGAACGACTAGTTTAAATTACATATGCAGACTTTCTGTCATACAGAAACAAATGCAGCAGACACTTTACAAATACGTGCACACACGCACACACACACACACACACACACACACACACACACACACACACACACACTTACTTCAGAATGGCTAGTTTTAAATTCCTTATGTATAGACTGAATTTACATCCATGTTGGCTGCATGTGTGCGACTCACGCACGGTCCTCCTTAAAGGAGGAGATGCTGCCACCAATGAGTGTATTTCATTCTTTTTTTTTTTTTAATTGTTGAAGCCTTTCAAAAGTGGGAGGGTACTCACACCTCTCCCTCACCCTATGGTTCTGCCACCCTTGCAAGGATGGCCCCTCTACTGACCCAGGAAATTACAGACCCATTAGTCTCATTAGCTTTATATGCAAAGTTAGAGAATTGAATCATAGTAGAACTCATTTATGCAGACTTAGATACCGTAACTGATATAGATGCCAATCAGATTGGTTTTGTAAATGGCATGTCCTGTCTCCTGATCCCAGTACTTTTCATTGAAAAGGTTATAGGGGCTGTGGACAGTGGTTTACTACTTATTTCAACCTGACCAAGGCTTTTAACACTATTCATAGGTTCATAGATATACATACTAGGCTAATGACCACCAGAGCCTTTATAAGCCTAGCAACGCAACCCAACCCAATTGTGTCACCATGTAACATGGGTGTCTATTTGGCGGGGGTATGTTAGTTAGGAGGTTGCTAAAGGTTCACTGGGGGTGTATGTTAGTAAGGAAATATTTATTGTCATCCTCTGACTATCACAGACATTCCCCATGCAGGTATTATCGAAAAATTAGATAAACTTATTGTAAAGTCATACATTGCAATCTAGAGGACAAACTGGCTTTCTAACAAATCTTAGGTTGTAAAAGTTGCTGTTTCTCTCTCTAAATGTAAAACTGTAACTAGTGGGATACCGCAAGGATCAGTTCCTGGCCCTCTCCTGTTACGCATTAATTTTGGAGATATCCAATCCAATATCCCAAAAGTGTGGTTGACCAATCTTATTGATGCCTGCAAACTGGACACTGTTATCCTCTCATCCACTGATAAAAAACAGCTCTAGCAAGGGCATGAATACACACATACATTGTCTATCAAAAATGGTATCAAACTAAATAAAAACAAGTGGAGTATAGCAGCATTTGGAATAAAAGTTGTTCCTACCACATATGTTAACAATGGTACTCCTCTTCATTCAGATACTGTCATAAGATGTTTAGGTACTTATATGGATAACACCCTCTCATTCAATAATCATGTTTCTGCTATAGTCAGGAAATGCATCTATATGGCCCAGTTAATTCCCAAGGAAATAACTTCAAGATCTAAATAAGTCATCCTACCACTGTACTCTTCCCTTCTCACACCCATCATTGAAAACAATGTCATCTTTGTTATGTATAAATCCAAGCATAGTGCTCAACTGGAAGGGCCTCCAAAGATTTCTAGCTAAGAAAATGAAAGGTCTGAAGTTCTTTAAATACCCCAATAGAGCAGCACAACTCTCCTTATATTCAGTAGCTTACAGGTTGCTAATTGGTGACCTGTGTCTTCACAAAACTAGCAACTCTACAAACCCCTGCACTAAAGGCCTAATAACTAGACCAACAAACACTGGAGAGATAAGTTCCTAATACAGTGTACTCCTAGTCTATGGAATAAGTTACATGACAGGTCAAACAAAGTACTACTCCTAATACCATTAAGGCTACTCTTGATGAGTAGATAGGCAGACAGAAATTTAAACCAGGGTCATAGCCGGCGTTAGGCACCCGCGAAACCTGCGGCTGTGAGGAGCCCCATATTATTTCCCACATGAACAAGGGCCCCCATGCAGCAGCTGCGGGTTTCACCATTTCCTCTGCTCGTTCCTCAGCAGCTCATAGTTGACATCCGCATGGCTGTGTGACGTCATTGCGAGATCGCAAACATTTTTCTGTCTTTTTTTTTCATTTGTCGGTAAGCTGCATTCAATCAGATCCATTTAAGTGAAGCAAAGGATTTGATTGGCTGCAGCACCCAGGAAAGTAATTTTTTTTTTAATTCCAAAGTAGGGTCGACTTATCTCCCAAATGTATGGATGTTCACAGAATGTCCAGATTTTTGCACCATATTTGTGGCCTGTTTTTAATAACATTGTGTTATTGTCAAGAAGGATATTAGTTTTGAATGAATGGAAGAAAAAAAGGTTTTACTGAGGACAGTATTTGTGAAAGAGTAATAAAATTTATCTGAAAGAAAGAGAATAAGGAAGACTTAAAGAACTAGAGGACAATCATCTTAACGAAATCCATTTATAAACTATTTATGAAAATAATACAGATTAGGTGAGAGGTTAGGTTAGAAAAATACTAGTTAAAATTTGGAAAGCTAATTTTGTGGTAATAAAATAAGCAGAATAGAGAAATGCTGATGATAATTATGGAAGTCATTTATAGTATTAAGGAAGGAGAGGGGGGAATGAAAGGATATGATGTAAAAAAGGGCATAAGACACTATCGGAAAAAGACTGTTATGGGATCTTTCTGAACCATATGGTTTTGAGAGACAGACTAGGAAAATAATAAAACAGCTTATGAGAATAATAAAGTGAGAGTTTTAGTGAATCGATGAGTGAAAGATGAAAGAAGAATTGAGAAGGGAGTGAGGCATGGATGTCCTTTGAATACTGTGATACTTGCATTAGGATTATAAAAGGCCTAGAGACTGATGAATATAAAGGATACATAATGGTGCCTCTGGTGATGATGTACTCTGTTGATGTGGTCATAGTAGCCAAAACTATAGGATGGCTAATGGAAGTAGTTAAAAAAATAGAATAATAGATAAGCTATGTAGGTTTAGTATTAAATACTAAAAGCAAAGGTTTTGAAGTGTAAAAACAACTTTTTTAACATTTTCCCCAAATTAATAAAAAAGGAAATATACGTATTAAAGATTATTTTGGTGAGCCTGATTAATTCAAAAAGTAATGACAGGAATTGTTAGATAAAATGTATGAGATAAATAAAATGTGGAAATTCTCTAAGTTTAAAAAAGTGGACTTAATTAATGCAATTAATTTGTGTAAATATGGATACTTTGGTTCAGTAGTTGCATTCCCAAAAAATGTTGCAAAAAATTATTTGTAGTATAATATGGGGCCTTAGAATGAACTCAGATAAAGGGGGGATTATATGTAATAAAGAAGAAAACTGTGGACTGATTTAAAAAATCTGATGTTTTTGACATCTTTAAGTTTGCAATGTATTTTGAAATTACTTTAAATAGGGAAAGGGAACATTAAAAGATACAATAAGAGCAAAGTATGAAGAGGTATGGGCAGAAGTGAAAAGAAGAAATGAGTTAAAGTTAAGAAAAAGAGAGATTAGTGAGTGAGTGAAATAAAGAATAAAATAATGGAAAATTGATGTAGTTCAAGTTGAACAACAGAGGAGAATTTCATATGAAGAAATCATGGAAAAGACTTTTTATAGTGACCTGTGGGATACTATTAAAGTTAAGGATGCAATAAAAGAAAGAAAGAAAGAGAAAGTGTGTGAGATGGGAAGAAGGACAAGATTTTATATGCAGGCTTATAATAAAAGTGTCAGTGAAGAAAGACATGAAATATAAACTTGCAAATTAGAGGAACTGCATAAAGTGTAGTAAAGAAGAAATCACAGAACATGTTTTTGTCAGAATCCTAAGAATGATGAAATTATGAAAGAAATAAAAATATGGGTTTATAAAACATTTAAATGAAGTAGAAATAGAAAACATTGTGCATGGGTATTACAGCTAATGTGATACATCAGTGAGAGAACAAAAATATATTTATATGTTTGTTATTTATCAGATCTGGAATGTGAGGTTGGAGGAATTACTGTTTAATAAAATATGTAACAAACCTAATATTCTAATTTTGTTGAGACAAAAAGGGTAGGGATGATGAATAATTGAAATAAAATATTTAAATATTTTATTTTCTTTAAATGTGCATGTAGTATAAAATGATAAAGATTATTCTGTGTGATCTAATGAATATGGAATCCCCACTCTTTTCAATAGGTGCTGTGGGATCTTATACAGTCACCTGAGCTATTATCAATTCAAGCCAGTGGGAACTTTGTTTAGTGTCTCATTTAAAGGAAGACTTACTCAGAAGCGCAGCACCCTCTAATGCTGAACTGCAGTGTCAGCAATATAATTATCTGGAGTGAGAATAGGACCCTTAGCCTTCTGCTCTTCCAGCACCAAAGGGGAGTGTGTTACATGCTGAGCCATTGAATAATCCAGGACCTGACTAAACATTGTTGCTGAATCCCATTCTGGATAAAATAGTACAGACAGAACACACATATCCCATATAAAGGTTTTTGTAAATATGTTTAACCATGCCAATCTTTTCATATGTCACATGACCCAAATTCTTGGCTATTTCACTCCATTTTCCAAAGGCACAACTTGAAAAAGACATAGCTCATATTTTGTATGTGCACCACCACTGTCTGAACCACGTATTTGACTTTACGTTGTGAATATGTCAATACTGATCAATTTGATTTATATTTAGTATTTTACAATTTCAGAATTTTAAATGTAGACTATCACAAAATATTACATTCTGCTCCAGTATCAGGCTTGCCATTAACGATATCTGAATAACCAGCAGCTACTCTAGTATAGTCTATGCAGTTTATTCTATTTTCACTTTGAATCCTCAGATTGACAACAAGCATTTCCTCTTTTTTCTCATTCTTGGGTTTCAATAATATACATATTTTGTAAGACCAGCTTTTTTTTCTTATATATTCTGAAAAAATAGCTTTGCTTATACATAGCCAACATTTTCTCTTCGTGTGCCTGTAATCATACCTTGTAAACAAGACTAATCGTGCACCTCCTTCCAGTTAACATTTTGGATGTCACTATATTTTCTGTCACTATTTCTATTACAAAACATACATATAATTTGCCATTGTGCCTAATTTTTACATTATCTTCAGCCTCAGTTTTAACCTTACATACTTCTATTTACTCTGTAAGCTTTCTCAACTACCTACTTATAATTTCACTAGGTCACCACACAGCCAGTACTTCATCTAAAATTAGTTCTGACTCTCTTAGCCACCTGCCTCCTACTTAGCTATTTTAATGCCACAGACAATTTTGTCTCTGATCAATGAATCAAGCACCTTACCAAAACAGTCTGTCTCTGTTCCTTAGTTGAATCACATAAGCAACTATTAGTTTCATAAACTTTTTGGTTCCTCTAAAAATAAAAAGGGAAGTAAATATTGTGGGAAGAAATAGCCAGAGAATGTTATGGCTAGGCTTGTATAGGCCCTAGGGCCAATAGCCTAGTACCAACCTATGAACCTATGATAAATATTAGACATTTTCTTTGGTCTATAGTATGCTTTCAATTTCTCTCATAATTGCTAAACTGTCTTTTGCCTCTTTTGTAAGGTCAAAGTTGTTAATACTTTGACTGAGGTTAAATGCAATATATACTGATCGCTTCGACCTCTGCAAGATATAGGAATGCTGCATAACAGCATTTTTCTGACTCGCTTGCAAATCTACTTTCAGGGAGAGGCAAATCAAATTTTTGAATCCAAAGCTTCTGATTTTGAATAAGTTGCTACACAGTGTGAGAACTACTATAGCTGAAAGGGATTCATCTCAAAATCAAATGAAGAGGCTTGCATTAATATGAAAGACAAGAGAAACTTATGTGCAAAACAATGTGATCTCAGAAGTGTAATAATATGTAACAGTAGCAAACATTGTTAATTTTAAGTGGAATGGTGGTTTGGCCTGACATTGTATGGGGATGGGATACTCCAGCAGACCTTGCATTAGAAAAAAGGTACTTCTGTACATTTTAAAACTTCCAGCTATTCATATAATAAATGTGACAATTTGAATGACCTCCTCCATTCTATCACCATGTCAAATGTTTCTACAAAGTAGATCAGTGGTAAAATAAGTAGGAATAACAAAGGCATGGCACTTTCTCTCAAAAATCTTCACCTCAACTCCCAACATGATGGCTAAACACACAACATCCATCCCTTTATCAGAAACCCTCAGGTGTGAGACTTTACGCTGCTGCCCACTCAGCACAGATGTGTAATCCCAACATCACCCTGTGTACTCTTGCATAGCAGCTCCACTTTTTGATATCTCACATTACAGAGAATTCAGAACAGGAGCTGCAAATGAGCATTAACATGTTGTTCTCGGTTTGATTCCATTAATCATCAATGGAATACTGTGTTCAGATCATATAACCAAACAGTGCTTCCTAGGTCAACCAGACAAGGACACACTTGTGCGTCATGGGTCTAAGCCAGTGTAATTAACACATAAGTAGTACAAAATATTGCTCTCTTCAAATATTTATAGGCTGCAATGCTGTCTGCTGTATAATTGTCAGTGCAATGTTTTTTGAACAAATATTAGTGTTGTATACTAATAGGGTTCAAATACTACAAGGTTGTAAACTCTCTATTTGTCAATGTACTGTCCATACTGCCTTCCAAACACTAACAATGCCATACAGTAAAACAGTCCCGAGGCCATAACTTTGTATGCTCTCTTGGTACTCACATCTCTCCCCCTTGAGAACCCACAATCCTCTGTAAAATAACAGTGCACACTGCTTCAATGCAGTGCACCTTGATATTTGTTCTCACTAGTTCAGCATTATTTACAGGGCTTATCACTCCTTACAGGATGGAAATTAGCACTGCTTAATGTTTTTGTAAAGTGTTATCATTCATTTATTCTTTTTTTTCAGTAAGCACATTTGACAGAGGATCAGTTCTGTTTTAGAGTCAAACTGTCAACTTGGCAAGCAAATCACTGTCCACACTCTGTCTAATCAGTGCAGTTAGCTGTTTTAAAGCTTACCCATTTTTCATAGTTAAGGCAGTACTTCGCTATATAATAAAAGACATCTGACAGCTTTATGCTCACTCCACTATATGTTTTGTCAAAAATATTGGAGACAGTCACTTGAAAGGCCATAAAATACTTGCTAATGTGCAAATTGTTTTTGACAAAGCATTTGTCAGACTGGCGCCACTGTATATTTATTTAAATCTTGTGGAACACTGGCTGTTTGCTGGCTGCTCTGTGCCGCAACTTTCAAGTCATTTCATGTAATTAAAATAAGATGTGCTAATTTTCTAAGATATTCTCATCTTATCCTTGCCAAGTGCAGTTGCATTATTTCTCATGTTCCTCTCAAAAGACAAGGTAATGTTAGGAGATATATTATTGCTCTCAAACAGTACTTTTAGTCCACAGTTACAGAACCATGGGTAATGTCAAGAAAAATATTTTTGTTACACTGTGTTCTGCTTCATCATGGAAAAATACATTTGAAAAGGTAAATCTGGGGCTGGAATTCAGCAGTTGTATACACCTCTAAAAAGACTGTACAGAGCAAAGTGTGATTCTGTCTTTGAAGAACACAACACTCAACACGTTTTGCACAGTCCGCTGTTTCAGAACTAACTAGAGTGGGGCATGTGGGATTTGAACTGCAGGAAGAGGGATATAGCATACAGATTTTATAAAGTTGCACCTGCAACATGGATGTATACAAAGCAGATGTTCATCTGCACATTATTAAAGGGACATGATGTGGGGGAGGGGAGATGATCAGGCTGTTAATATGTACACTTTCCCCTACATTAAAGCATGGAGAACACCATGCATGTAACAGTCTGTATGACTATAATAAAAGGCAAGAATATGTCAAGGTAAAGGTATACAGAGTTGCCAGTTACCAATGCCCTTCAAGCCACTACACTAAGCCACTGTACATGCACACATGGGTGTTACTGCATGTATGGCATCTGCAATCCAAAGAATATGCAGTGTAGCTGCATTACTAATATTTCCTCTTTCTCATTCTTAGATTTCAATAATATACACATTTTGTAGGACAAGCTTTTCTTTCTTATATATTCTAACAAAATGGCTTGCTTACACATAGCCAACATTTTCTCTAAATGCAGCATAAAGTTCCTCTGTGAACTTCTGAGCAGAATGTTGAAGTAAACATTACTAAATGGTTTTTAAAATGATTATATTCAAGGCAAGCATTTCACTTCCCCTACTTCTCATGACACTTCTGTGAATGACAAACTTCTCATGTTCTTTTCTATACATTTCCCCTCCTTTTCATGACAGCGCTGTGAATTACAAACTGCTCAGCTTCTTTTCTATACACTTGTGCTGGGTGGTGCAGCACAACGCATGTTAAGTACATTACCATAACATAGCTACTTGAAAAATGTATATAGGAGGAGGATCCTAAATGATTACAGAAAAGATGTGTATTTAAGATGTTGTTAAAGCTTCTGGTAAAGGGGTTCTTCTCTAATAGAAACATAACCAAACTTACAAAGTGTAAAGCTTGACATCTTCAATTTATACTTTTTCTTTAAAAACTTGGGACTAGAGGTCAAATGAGAAGATTTTTCAGAAGACAGTAACTCACTCAGGTTGTCTTAGTCTATATTTACCATATGTACTGCAGGGAAATCTTTACAGGCCAACCGTATAATAGAAGAAGCATACTGCTGCTTGAAATGTCTTGTGTTGGGTAACACAATACATTCTAAGTGATGGCACAGCATTTAAATTTATGCACAATATCTACAATAAAGAAAAGCCCCCAACAATTTAATGCCTCACAGAGGAACTGCTGCATACAAATAGTTACTTCACCACTCTGCTCAGTAGTTCACAGAGGAACTTTATGCTGCTCACACATAGTTACTTCAACACTCTGCTTATGGCAATTACATGTGGATACCTGTCAGCAGCAGTTACTGAATAAGCACCATTGTTTATTCTTAGACACCGGATGGCCATGGTGGTGCAGTGGTTAGCATTGCCGCCTCACAGCAAGAGGTTCTCCGGTTCAATCCTCGGCTGGGGTGCCTTCTGTGCAGAGTCTGCATGTCCTCCCTGTGGTCGTGTGGGTTTCCTCTGGGTGCTCCAGTTTCCTCCCACATCCCAAAGACATGCTGTACGTGGATTGGACACTCTAAATTGGTCCTAGGTGTGAGTGAGTGCATGTGTGTTCCTTCTGTGGAAGGTTGGGTGCCGGGCTGGCAACTTGACACTGTAAAACTCCACTGACAATCATGAGCGGACAGGTGATCCACTGTGGGGACCCCTAAAGTACAGTTTTGTACCTACCATAAATGTAGATGTTCGAAGATCCACATTGCTGCAGTCCTTACACTTGGGTAGTCCGCTGTCCTCGGTCGGCCCGAATATCAAAGTATAAGGCTGACGTCGGTCAAGGCGCATTTGACTGACATCAGAACGTCAGGGTACAAATGCGCATGACCGACGTCATATCCTCAGTCTTTTCTTGCCCCAGATGTCAGAAGACCCTAAAAATAGAGGTCAAAAACCAAAAGACAGCAAACCAACCACCAACCATCCTAGCACTAAAAATATGTACAATATATACAATAGACCATATACACCCAATTGACCACCCAACCCACACAACCGCCTCTAACTACAGAGGGGAAGGAGGGAGGGTAAATTGGACTGCAGCAATGTGGATCTTCGAACATCTACATTTATGGTAGGTACAAAACTGTACTATGTTCTTCATCTCACATTGCTGCAGTCCTTACACTTGGGTAGAATCCCAAAGCAGAGGTAAGGGAGGATGGCCAAATTATAAGGAAGCAGGAGCTGCCAAAATGCCCTGCAAAACAGCAGTGGCAAAACCAGCCCTGGATTTAGAGTAAAGTGGTAGGTGATAACGCTTGGAAAAAGTATGCACTGAACTCCAAGTAGCTGCCTCCAAAATATCCTTAGTTGCCACCCCTCTCAAAAAAGCTGTTGAAGTGGCAGTAGCCCTAGTGGAATGAGGCCTAATCCCAGCTGGAACTTCCTTGCCATGATGGGAATAACAGAAAGCAATGCAAAACCCAATCCACTTAGAAATAGTTTGTTTTGACACAGGCTTACCCTGAGAACTCAAAGCAAAAGAAACAAATAATTGCTGAGACTGCCTGAACCCTTTAGTTCTGTCCAAATAATATCGCAACTGCCTGTGTACATCTAAAGTGTGCAAAATCTTTTCCCCTTTATTTTGGGGATTTGCATAAAAGGTAGGCAAATGAATAGTTTGGTTTAAAGCCACACTAGTAACCACTTTAGGCATAAAGGAAGGATTAGTACGTAAAGATACCCTATCCTTATGGAAAATTAAGAAAGGCTCAACTGCCATAAGGGCCTGCAACTCAGAAACCCTTCTTGCAGAGGTAATAGCCAACAAAAAAGCAGTCTTCCATGATAAAAACTTTAATTCAGCAGTAGCTGCAGGCTCAAAAGGTTGTAGAGTGAGTTTCTCCAACACAAAATTGAGATCCCAAGCAGGAGTAGGAGCTCTTCGTGGGGGTCTTATATTCTTTGCCCCTCTAAGAAATTGCTTGAACAAAGGATGAGAAAACAATGGTGGGTCACAATCATAGTGAGCCGAAATTGCTGCAGCATGAACTTTAATAGAAGAGAAGGACAAACCTTTGTCCAGTAACTCAGTAAGATATTGAAGAGCCACACTTAAATTAGGCTCAGAAACATCAAAATCCTTTGCTGCACTCCAAAATAAAAATCTCTTCCATTTATCTGCGTACACTTTCCTTGTACTAGGCCTTCTAGCTTCCAAAATAACATTCAAAACTTGCTGTGGAAGTGGAGGCCCACTATGGTTCAAAACAGAATATGCCAGGCTGTTAGGTGCAGAGAGTGAAGCTTGACATTGAGCAAATGACTGTCCTCCTGAGACAACAGGTGTGGAATCGTAGGCAAAGGCCATGGAGGCTTCCGTACCAGGCTCCTCAGTAATGGGTACCAATGCTGTCGAGGCCAATCTGGAGCTATCAAAATCATCCTTGGCTTGTCTTGTCTGGCCTTTAGTAGTCCTTTTGGGAGGAGAGGCAGAGGCGGAAAGGCATACACATGAAGATTGCTCCAATTGAAAGAAAGAGCATCCACTCTCCAAGCTGTGGGATGAAACCTTTTTGTGCAAAACTTTGGCAGCTGGTGGTTTAGTGGGGAAGCGAACAGATCTATGTCTGGAGTTCCCCATGACACTGTCAATTTCTGAAATACATGAGGATCCAATTTCCACTCGTGGGGATCCATAATTTGTCTGCTCAACACATCTGCTAAGGAGTTCTGCGCTCCCGGCAGAAACCTTGCCTGAAGATTTAGCTGTAAACTGAGAGCAGTCTCCCACAAAATCATCGCTTGCCTGCATAGAGGATAAGAATGTGTTCCGCCTTGCTTGTTGATGTACCACATGACAGTTGTGTTGTCTGTTAGAATCAACACCTGCCCTGGAAGAAGTAAATCCTTGAAAGCTATTAATGCAACCTGGACTGCTAACATCTCTTTCAAGTTGATATGTAGATGTTGTAGTCTGGCAGGCCACTTGTCTTGTACCCACTTTCCATTCAGATGAGCTCCCCAAGCTTTGTCTGAGGCATCTGTCGTTAGAATCTGACTCGCCTCTGGCCGGGTCACAGAGAGTCCCTTGTTTAGGTGACATTCCTGAGCCCACCACAAAAATTCCTTTTGAATGCAAGGTATTATTGGAATGACAGTGTCCAAATCCTGGCAGTGCTGTGTCCATACATTTTTGAGATACCATTGTAGCTTCCTCATATGCAGTTTGGCATTGGGAAGCACCAGAATACAAGATGCCATGAACCCTAAGGCTTGAAGGACTGTCCTTGCAGTCAGCCCGGACTGATGAGACAACTGATGAAAGTAAAGGGAAAGATTCTTTTGTTTGTCCGGGGTTAAAAAGGCCATCTGGGATGCTGTATTCAGTCTCACACCCAGAAAGCACATGTCTTGAGAGGGTACTAGACTGGACTTTATTTCGTTCACAGAATACCCCAGGCATCTTAGCACTGCTACCACATAATCCAAATGATGAAGAAGCTCGTCCCTTCCTTGAGCCAGAATCAGGCAATCGTCCAAATAGGGATAAATCTGTATTCCTTTTAACCTGAGGAAAGCTATCACTGGAGGCAGAACCTTCGTGAACACTCTGGGCGCAGTAGATAAGCCAAAGGGCAATGCAGAGAACTGATAATGAGAAGTCCCAGCTCGAAAACGCAGATACTTCCTGCAACTCAGTCTGATAGGAACATGAAGATAAGCCTCCTTGAGATCTAAAGTTACCATCCAATGATCTTTGCCCAACAGAGGTAAAAGCTGCTGTAACGTCAACATTTTGAACTTGGGAATGTCCAGATAAGTGTTGAGGATAGATAAGTCCAAAATTGGTCTCCACGTGTTCCCTTTCTTTGGTACTAGGAACAGGCGGGAATAAAATCCTAGGCCACTTCTGGCATAGGGACCGGCTGAATGGCCCCTATTTGGAGTAACAGAGAAATTTGCTTGTGAGCCTCTATTCTTTGTGGAGGAGGAACGTCTGGCATGCCTTTGAAAGGAGGCAAGGTATGGAAATAAAACCTGTAACCGTGGTGTATGATATCCAATACCCATCTGTCTTGGGTAATTAAACTCCAATTTTCTTTGAAAAGTGCCAACCTTCCTCCCAATGGTGCTGCCAGACGAGAAGGCTCTGGCAGCTGAAAAGGTAGGTCATTGGGTCTGTTTACGAAAGGACTGACCCCTGCCCTCACCTGAAGACTGTGCAGGAGAACTCCCTGCTCTAGGCCTGAAAGAACCCTGAGCTCTGCCCCTACCACGTCTAGATCTACCCCTAGACTGGGAATCATAAGAAGGATACATCCACCCCTTAGTAGGCCAATTTCTACTAAACTTTGGAGGCTGAACCTGCAAAAAATCTTTAACAGTCTGCATAGACTTAGCCTTGTCTTCCATTTTCTTTAAAACTGTCTCAACAGGAGAACCAAACAACACATCAGATTGTAAAGGAGCATCTAAAATCCTTGTTTTAACATGGTCAGATAAATTCTGATCCCTCAGCCAGGCGTGCCTGCGAAGAACTGACCCAGTGGCAGCCACCCTAGACGAGGCCTGTACAGCATCAAAACCACATTGCAAAGAATGCTTACCCACCTGTTCAGAAACATGTACTAAATCTTGCAACTCTTTACAATCAATACCTTCCGCCAGAGCATCAACCTTAGACTTCAATTGTGAAAGGAGATAGTTTTGGTATTTTAACATGTGAAACTGGCAATTCAAAGCCCTCATAGCTAGAGTGGAAGAAGTATAAACTTTCTTACCCCATCTATCCAAAGCCTTGGCCTCTTTGTCTGAAGGAACCGGATTCTTGACAACAGAAGCCTTAACACCTTTAGGCCCCTGACTAACAGTTTCTGGGTCTGCCCTAGGACTCTTAAAAAGATACTTATGAGCTTCAGGCACCCTGTAATATCTATCAGGTTTAACAGGAGCAGGAGGCAAAGAATCAGGATTAAGAGAAGCCTCTGCAAAAACATCTTCCACCACATCTAAAACAGGAGGTATAGCCAAAGGCCTATGCTGGGGTAAAAACAAAAATTCCCTAAGCCTTTTCCTGGAATCAGAGAAGTCCCGACCTTCCCACTTAAAATGCTCCCTCATAGAATGAAGAGTTTCTGAAAAAGAAAAATCCTCAGGAGGAGAAGCAGAAGGAGTAGAATCATCCACATCAGAGTCAGAATAATGAGAATACTCCTGCAAGTCTTCAGTCAAGACTCTGAAACATCCGAAGCCTGCTCAAAACTCCCTGGCTCAGGCTCCACCCTAGGTCTCTTATCAGGAGGGGGCAAAGAACCCCTAATCAAAGTAATCAAATCTTCTGCCATCTTAAGCATATGCTTCTTGGGCACAGTTCCAGAAGAACTAGGGGTGACACCAACTGAAGCTAAACCTGGCCTGCCTCTGGGAGAAGCCTTGGCAACAGAAGGAGAGGGCCTAACCACCCTAGGAAGGGAGGGAGTAAAGTAACCTGAGAAGCCCCTT
The DNA here is from genome assembly GCF_019279795.1 of Protopterus annectens. Lineage (NCBI taxonomy): Eukaryota > Metazoa > Chordata > Ceratodontiformes > Protopteridae > Protopterus > Protopterus annectens. The sequence continues at coordinate 716,850,359 of NC_056727.1, read as the reverse complement.
CAGCCTGACCTGCCTCCTGAGAGGCCACATCCTGCAATAACAAAGTCTCTCCCTGGGAACCCAAAGAAATTTCTGGTGGAACCACCGGCTCCACCGACACCTCTAAAGAACCGGCGTCCGGTACAGACGGTTCTTCCAGCCTAGGCTTAACTGCTTTGTCCTTGCGCTTCTTCGAAGAAGCGGGCGTCGGAGCATCCGACGGCATTTTATAATTGCACCGCTTCCCAAAGACTAACCTGGCACAATCCAACCTTCTCTTTATAGTGCGTTTATTGAATCTAGCACAAGAGCAATAGCCAACAACGTCGTGCTCAGGCCCTAAACAAGGAATACACAAAGTATGATAATCTCTATGCGGTATCTGTTTCCCACAAGAAATGCAATTATTTACTTTTTCTGACATCCGGTAAACCACTGAGGCAAGAAAAAACTAAAATATTCCCCAACGGGGTACTTAGCCAACTTTGACTCGGTCTGAAACTTCGAAAACGAAAAATCTCAGAACGCCAACCGGCACTTGCAATGCTGCTTCTGCATCGGACCATGCGGCAAAAAAGACTGAGGATATGACGTCGGTCATGCGCATTTGTACCCTGACGTTCTGATGTCAGTCAAATGCGCCTTGACCGACGTCAGCCTTATACTTTGATATTCGGGCCGACCGAGGACAGCGGACTACCCAAGTGTAAGGACTGCAGCAATGTGAGACGAAGAACATCTGGGAAAAAGCTGAAAGAAGAAGAAGAAGAAGTTCATTCTTAGATACCATGGGTCTCTGCTTAACACTATCAAACACTCATTCATTTCAGAGCACCTGTTTCTAAACTTGGTCTCTGCTTTCTGTTTTTACACTACTGGAAAACATTTACAAAACAGATATTCTTTTCGAGAAGTAATTCTTTTAGATTTTCTGAATAATTCAGTTTCTTCTTAATGTTTTAAATATATGCATTTTTTCATTTTTTGTGACAGGTAAAATAGACTTTAAATGTTGTGGCAAACATTTTAGCTGGAAGTATATGGGCAAAAAAGACAGAATCAAGTTCACATGCCAACGTTCTCTTTGTGGAATGATTTGCAGTAGCCATGTTTCACATAAGTAACCAGAATAGGTTGTTTAGCATTCCTGAAACATGTATAACATAGGATATGCCATTTTCCCCATTTATAATACTTGTCAAAAGAGCCCGGTCTATTTTCTAACATAATAAGCTGTTTAATGAAATGGAATAACACTGAAAAGCTAATCTTCTTATAGCTACTACAGTTTGTTTCTTTAAGCTGATGTGTAATATTTTGATCAGATTTATCACAGCAAAGTACTTAAATAGCACGTTTCAAAAAGAGTTTTGCAGCTGTAAAATTGCAAATGTTCATGGACAGTGGAGAAAGCTGTTTTAAGAGTAAAATAATTGGTATCATAGTGCTTTGGTGTGAATTAAATAAGTTAATTATTATACTGAAAAATACATAAGTAAACATGATCTGATACAAGGAAATAAGGATCTACAGTCGATGAACGAAAACCAGACTTAGAGCCAACTGTCATTTTAAACTAATACTAGGTTGGTAAGTATGAACGCAAGAAATAATTTCAGGAAACACAGTTCTGTTCATTATACAGTTTCAGGAAACGTCAAGTAGTTTTAGGAAATGTACAGTTTGTGTGATGACAAAAGACTGAGTACAGAGCTGGCATTTCCTCTCTGTCAGCAGTATGTGCTGGAATTTCAAAGCTCCATCTTACAACAGGAAATCTCAGCTTCTCTGCTTTTTTATCTCTAAACATAAAAGTATCACTTGGGATAAGCAGTACTTGAAGAAAGTACTTGAACAATGTATCGTAACAGTTATCAGGCTATTTCCAATGAAGTGTGTACATAATTCATACAACATCCTGTTGCAGCAGTACATTAAGCTTGAAGTTAGGAATTTTCTGAAATGAAAAATGTAAGTTATTGACAGTGGTTTAGTAAAAGTGGGTCTAGAAAGTTGAAATCACTAGACAAGTTTCGCAACCATTCAAGAGACACTACAAATCTCTAAATATTTGATTAATAAATACAGCAAAAACGTCTGCTTAAATGATTTGTGTTCTTAAGATGATGCCAAATAAAACAAGAGAACATAAGGTCATACCCAGATAAGGTACAATCTTTAGGGGAAGACTGTCTCCAACTGGGATCAGATAACTGACTAGATTTTCAAAAAAATAAAAATAAAAAATATACTTTTTTGCCACTAATAGTGAAAAGGGAAGGATAGATATAGACCTCTTCTTGGTGTTGAAATATTATATTAGACTAAACAAAGGACTGGTGTCTTGCTAAGTTAATCATTAATATAAACAAAAAGAAGTATTGCATCATAAATGTAGTACTATATGGCCAAATAAAGTATATCTAATAGATACAACTGTGTCAGGTTTCAAACACATGCATAAATTAAGTGAAGAAGATATGTAGTCTATGGAGTCTGTCCAATAATTTTAGCAAGCCTAAAATGTACTTCTGTAGCTTTACTTGGTAAAGTCCTGAACTGTAGAATATCCTTGAGAAAAGGTAGGGGTTTGAAATCGGGAAGATGTATTTTGACTGGCAGTTTGCAAAAGTTAGTCGTGAGCTTCATTTCCTGTAGTACAGGATCAATTCTGTCAGCCCTCATTTACTTACTGTATGACCTTGAGCAAGTTGCTTAACTATTCATTGCTCCAGGTTGCCCCTGAAAAGGGAGTGTGTCCCCCACGGGTCTACCTGGTTAACAAATGGGTATTACTAAGATGTCCTTACACTCATTGCTGCAGTATTCTTAACAGATGTGATTCCCTGCCATGGAAGCCCAATGTCCAGCCAGTCTACCAAAGCCAGCTGTTGCTTTAAGGTATGCCGAACGTCACCCAAACACTTCTTCCGTAAGTGTGAGAAAAGAAGGTACTGCCAGCACATCTAGCTGGAATTTTGTAAATAATTATATGTCATTTGTGAATATCAAACTGATTTAAACAAGATGCCTGTGTTACAAATCTGTTAGAAATGTATGTCATACAAGATGCTGCTGTTACAAATGCATTAGAACAGAAATGTACATGCACTGTTGTAACTGTTTAAATGTATATGTTTTAACAGAGGAAACTGGAGAGTTAACCTCAGTCCAGAAAACTTTAGAAAAATATCTGAAATTAAATAATTGTGTAGGCTAGACCATAAATATGCTATCTCACAGGTTTCAAGGCAGCCAGAGACACAAAGTCTGTGCTAGGAAGCCTTCTGGATTGTCTTTGGGGTTAACTAATTACTACTCTGGAACTGTGAAGGTATGCAATTGTTTTATGACTTCCAGCACCTGACAAAGATCTGAGCAAACACCATTGTGTGTGTATTTTTACAGGTAGGTGCTAAGTCCTGCCAGCTTCCAGCAATGGGGGTTTTGCATGGGAATTAAGAGTCAGATGTCAAGAAGTGATGTCATTCTGCAAGCTATCCCAGCAGTAATATTTTAGATATTATTTTGAGAAGTCTCTTAGACAGACTGACCATTCTGTCTTGGGCCTGACAACAAGAAGAACCATTCACCATATCATCAGCCCCAGACTATTTTTTTGAAAAGTTTAATTATTATTTAATAATAAAAATAAATATGCGACAACCCACCACTGGACCAGTAATCAAGGAGCCTCAATCCTCACCACTTGTATCTGGTGGGGTGGCATTCACTGGGAGTATAACAGGTACACACACACTATTTTCAGATGCAGCTCTCTACATCAAGGGCAATTTCCCATAAGAGCACACGGAGACCACAGTCAGTCCACAGCTGGTTTCTCCCTCTTCCTCCAGATCCCCAATAAGACTCCACACTGGCAAAGCTATAGAGTTGAGATCTCAGCTGAGTGTCCAAGCCAATGCCTCCAGTATCCTCTCTGTCCAACCAATGCTTCGTGTCCCTGCCCAAGTAGCTGACACACACACACTCTTCAAAATCTGATTTACACACAAACACACACACACACACACACACACACACACACACACACACACACACACACACACACACACACCTGGGAAAGGCTGGCACTGGTTTACTAGCTATGCTCCCTTCTGCCCAGAATATAAGGTAGTTATGACTGCCACCAGACACTCCTGCCTGCTACCTTAAGGCTCTTACAAGGGTACCCAGTATGGTGAGTGAAATTAATATTAATATTAATACAAATGGTAGTCTGACCAACAGCAAGGCTATTAGGAGTGGCCCAAACAGCAGAGTAGCATAATCTACTACCAGTAGGATATGCTTCTTCCCTATGGAACTTGGGGTACTCAGAGATCCCACAATATCCATAGGTGCCCTCTGAATTAGTCTTCAATCACAGGCAAAGGCATCAAAGGAGCTTTGACCTTGTCTCCTGCTTTGCCTACTTTTTGACACTCCTCACAGGTCCTGCAGTACCCTGTTACATCCCTTGCAATACCAGGCCAATAAAAGTTCTGTATAATACATCTCTTGGTATGCTTTATGCCCATATGACCGACAAAGTGAATGCCATAGGCTATGGCTAGAAATGCCAATGGTAGGCTCTGAGCACTACCAACTGCTGTATTCTGTCATCCTCTAGCCCTCCTTCAGTGTTCCACTTTCTATTCAATAACCTTTTGTTCCAGTATATGGAATCCCCTTTTCCTTGAGAACCAGGCATCTCCCTAGCTACCTCCCTCAAGCCTTGTAATGTATGGTCTGAGTGCTAAGTCTGTCTCAACTCTCTCTTTGTAATCCTTCCCAGCTCCCCTGCCACAGGAAGTCTGGTATCCTCTGACAGCGGTGCATCACTGTCAGTCTGGGTACTACTACTCACCTCTGCTCTTGCAGTCAATCTGTCCAAGGGGAACATCAGTACTCACAAGAAGCTGTGGCTCACTTTCAGTCTCATTGCTACAGGGTAGATCCCTCCTTGAAGTAGCCACCTCATCAGTCCTGGGTTCAAGTGTGCAGTCTGTCTTTGTCCTCCCCAGCAGGCTACTAGACTCACATATGCCTGTCTCCAAGCCTGAATGTGTCTAACTACATGCACACAAGGTACTGCATTATCAAAATCATTTCCTGTCAGAACATTTGCAGGGATATTCTCAAACACACCTTCTTGCTTGTTTCCTTTTCTACCCTCACAGTCAAGGTGAACCCTAGCCAAAGGTATTTGGAATGGGATCCCTCCTAAAGCTCTGACTGGAGTAGACTGCCCAAGCAAGCAGTGCTCCTCTTTGACCATTGCACGCTTCACAATGGTTAGGTCAGAGGCTGTGTCTCTCTTAGCTGTGGCCTGTTTCCCATCTACTAAGGTAGGGTATAACCTATTGTGGTAGTTTGGTACCCTTGCTGTCTCCAGGCAACTTACCACTGGCATTCTATTATTACCACTTGCTGGTTCCCCTACCTTTTGTTCCCCAGCTTGCCTCTGTGGACATATATATGCTACATGGTTACACTTAAAGCATTTAACTCTTGATCCTGACCATGTACCTGAACTAGTGACTTCCCCTGTTACTGGCAGACTCTGTTGGGGCAGTTTAGGCTGTCCACCATGGGTTCCCTTATACCCATTTGCAGCACTGGGTATCCCTTTCCTGTGCAATGATGCCCTGCTTGCTAGGTACAGGTCTCCTTTTTCCCCCAACTCATCTGCGACCAACCTGATTATCATGTCCTCAGGTAAAGTGCAAAGGGCTTGTTCCCTCCCCATTGCTGGAAGCTGGCAGGACTTAGCACCCAATTGTAAAAATACACACACACAAGGGCTTTTGTTCATATCTTTGGCAGGTTCTGAAAGTCATAAAACAACTGCATACCTTCACATTTCCAGAGTAGCAATTACTTCACAAAGACAATGCATAAAGCTTCCTAGTACAGACTTTGTTTCTCTGGCTGCCTTGAAACCTGTGAGATAGCATCTTTATGGCCTAGCCTATAAAATAATTTAATTTCAGACATTTTTCTAAAGTTTGCTGGACTGAGTTTAACTCTCCAGTTTCCTCTGTTAAAACATATACAATTAAACAGTTACAATAGTGCATGTACACTTGTGTTCTAATACATTTGTAACACAAGCATCTTGTATAAATCCGTTTGATATTCACAAATGATATATAATTATTTACAAAATTCCAGCTAGCTGTGCTGGCAGTACCTTCTTTTGTCACAGTAGAGTAGGGCATAAAGGTGATGTTCACGTGTACCATCTACAGAACTTCTTTGCCACCAGTCTGAACATTTGTTTTTACCATCAGTCTGTTTGCCTATGTCTATTTTTCGTCAGCTGCATGCATTTTTGTGCTATGGGTAATGCCTAAGCCTGTTTGCTGAATCCTAGCAAGTTGCAGATAAGTGCCCCACTGGGTTTTTTTTGTTTGTTTGTTTGTTTTGTTTTTTATTGCCCTTTTTATGCTCTTTTGGGTTAATGTCATCCAGGAAGGGTAAATGCCATTGTGGGGACAGACTCTCCATAAAAACCACCACAATAGGTGTCTTTTTCTCCTTGGGACTTCACATGACAATACGTCTTGTTTGATTTATCAGGAGTTTATCTCGAAAACCCTTCGCAGTTGGCACTCTTCCCTTTCCTTGTATTTTGGGAACCAGTTTCTTAAGCTTCTCACTAAAGATACAATGGAAGGAATCTCCCATCTCAAGGGTCAGCTGTTAGGAAAGAAGAAGGTGAAAAGGAACAACCAGAATCTTCTGCTGTTCACCCTCTGCCTGATGTTTCTCCTGAGGTCATTACAAAACCAGAGGCTCACCCAGCTGTGCTGTCAGATTTCTCTGCTCTAACTGGGTTAGAGGCTGGTGAGAATCTGAGCAGCACATCCAAAGAGGTTTTGCAGACATCCATTTTGGATGTTCAGGGGGAAACACTGTTGATTTTTTTTCTGAGGAACCTAGGGGTGTTCCACAGACTGTAGTTGCGGAGAAGTCCTACTACAGTTCTTGACTGATGTCCTGGGTCTGAGCCTTCTCAGTTTTATAGAAGGGCATGTTCACTTAAAAAATGAACAAAAAACTAAATATGTTTCTTCTGCTCCTATGGATCCACAAAGTGAGTGGCAGGCCTTTACTCAGGGGCTATTTACTGCTTTAATGTCATTATAACCTCCTCAGAGGTTTTGGTTCCTATTCCTCCTAGGTCCGCTATTCCCCTCAAAAGGCCCAGAGAACAGGATTTTTCTGAGGAAGAGTCAGATTCTGATGATGAATCCCTGACTTATTCTACTCAAATTTCTTCTCCTATGGACTATGGGTCAGAGAAGGAGGAGGAATCTATTAGTCCTGATGTGTTTTTGAAGAATTGTCCTTTGGGGTCACAATCTCTAGGATGATGGAATTTTTTTTTAAGTGAGATTGTACTCAGGTCTCTGATATCCATAAGAGGTACTATGTGTTGCTGCAGTTGGATCTCCTAAACCTATAGCTATTCCTTTTGTTTTGGTTGTTTTACTGGATGCTTTTTCCAATGCCTCTCATGCAGCTGATTCTCTGCCCCCTGGCTCCCAAGAAGCCCGAAAGGTTTTATAGGGTACCTGAAGATTGTTATTTTTTGTATAAATGTCCTGCTGCTGACCCCCTGTGGTGTCTGATAAGCCATCTCAATTGCTTCCTTCACCCAAATTACTGCCTTCTGACAAGAAGAGCAGAAAGTACAGTTGTGTACACTTGCTATAAATGTAGATGTTCGAGTGTATTCACTGTTGCAGTCATCACATTTGGGTTATCTGCTTGCAGTAGCCCTCAGTCTGCCTGATTGACAAAGTCTTGGGTCCTACGTCGGTTGCTGTCTTCTTCCATGATGTCAGGGGTATAAAACATGCAGCTGAAGTCATTAAATCAGTTTTTCTTGCCCCAGATGTCAGGTGCCCCCTAATGGGAAGCAATTAAATCTATAAATATACAAGGTTATACCTCCAACAAAAAAGCAAATATACCAAAAAGCTTTTAAGCATTGTAAAGGAGGGAAGAGGTATAGCCAAAATAAGTCAGGGGGCTGGAGGGAGGGTAACCAGGACTGCAGCAGTGAATACACTCAAACATCTACATTTATGGAAAGTGTACACATCTATACTATGTTCTTCGTGTTTCACTGGTGCAGTCATCACATTTGGGTAGATTCCCAAAGATAAGGATGGGAGGAGGAAATTAGATAGCATTAGGACCAGCTATAAGGCCCTGCAAGATTGCAGTGGCAAAGCCAGCTCTGGATTTAGAGTAAGTAGGCAAATGGTAATGCTTGGTGAAAGTATGGACAGAACTCCAGGTGGCAGCTTCTAGGTTGTCCTTGGTAGGTATGCCTCTGAGAAAGGCTGTAGAGGTAGATGCAGCCCTGGTTGAGTGGGGTCTGATCCCCTGTGGGATAGGTTTTCCCAATGGAGCTTATAGCAGTAATGAATGCAATGGCCTATCCATTTGGAGATGGTTTGCTTTGAAATGGCCTTCCCCCCTGTCCCTGCAACAAATGCCACCAGCAGTTGTTCAGATTTCCTTTGAGGTTTGGTCCTGTCCAAGTAGAATCTAAGTTGTCTGTGCACATCTAAGGAGTGCAGTATCCATTCCCCTTTGTTCTGTGGATTAGGAAAGAAGGTTGGTAAATGAATGGACTGATTAAAGGCCACACTGGATACCACCTTTGGCATGAAAGAGGAAATGGTCCTGAGGGACACCCTGTCCGCATGAAAGATGATGAAAGGCTCCACTGCCATAAGGGCCTGTAATTCAGATACCCTTCTTGCTGAAGTGATTGCTAAAAGGAAAGCTGTTTTCCAAGAAAGGAATTTTCAATCTGCAGAAGCGGCTGGCTCGAAAGGAGGAAGGGTGAGTTTTTCCAATACAAATTTAAGGTCCCAGGCTGGAGTTGGAGCTCTCCTGGGTGGTCTTAAATTTTTGGCCCCTCTGAGGAATTGCTTGAGCAGTGGATGAGAGAAGAGGGGAGGTTCTGTGATATAATGAGCTGAAATGGCTGAGGCATTAATTTTTATTGAGAAAAAAGACAGACCCTTGTGAAGCATCTCAATTAAGTATTGTAAAATCTGAGGTAAAATGGGCACTGCTGTGCTCATCCCTTGAGATTGGTTCCAGGCACTGAATCTTTTCCATTTTTCAGCATAAGATTTTCTAGTACTAGGCCTCCAAGCCTCTAAAATGATATCCATCACTGGTTAAGGAGAGATTAGGTAATTAGCCAGGCTGCTAGGTTCAGTGTTTGAAGCTGAGGGTGCTTCTCCTGCTGAGACAGCAGGGTAGGAGTCTGAAGCAGGTGCCATGGGGCCAGCAGTGACACACTTCGCAGGAGGGGGTACCAGTATTGGCATGGCCAGTCTCATGCAATCAAAATCGTTCTTGGTTTGTCTTGTTTGATCTTTAGTAGTACTTTGGAGAGCAGAGGCAGAAGAGGAAAGGCATAAACTTGTGCAAAGTTTTTCTAATTGATGGGAAGGCAAACAGGTCTATATCTGGGCTCCCCCATTTGCTTGTCAACATGTTGAAAATCCTTGATTCCAATTTCCACTCGTGTGGGTCCATGAGGTTTCTGCTTAGTCCGTCTGCCAGTGTACTTAGTTTTCCTGGTAGGAATTGAGCTTGTAGATGCATTTGGTAGCTGAAGGCTGTGTTCCACAATGCCATGGCTAGTCTGCAGAGGGGGTAAGAATGTGTACCCCCTTGCTTTGTTTATGTACCACATAGCAGTGGTGTTGTTCGTCTTTACCATTAATTGTCCTGGAAGAATGTGGTCCTTGAAGGCTGTCAGAGCATTCTGTACAGCTAACATTTCTTTTTGATTGATGTGCAGGTGCATTTGACTTGGGTTCTGTTTGCCCTGAATGCACTTCCCTGCCAGGTGTGCCCCCCCCCCCCCATGCATAGTCTGATGCATCTGTTGTTAGGGTTTGGACAGCAGGGGGTAGTGTGAATGGTAGTCCCTTGTTTTGGTGGTAGGCCTCTGCCCACCAAAGGAACTCTAGGCATAGGCAAGGTATGATAGGAATCATTGCTTCTAGATCCTGAAATTGTTGACACCATAGGCGTTTTTAGATACCATTGTAGTTTCCTCATATGCAGTCTTGCATATGGAATTAGAAGAATGCAGGAGGCCATGAACCCCTATGCTTGTAGTATTTGCCTTGCAGATAGCAGGGTTTTTATGGCCACTTGTTTGAAGTAGGTTGTCAAGTGAATTTGTTTCTCTGGCATGAGGAAAGCCATCTGGGAAGTTGTATTCAAACTTGCTCCCAGGAATATAATTTGTTGACAGGGTACCAGGTGTGATTTCTTTTCGTTTATGGTGAACCCCAGACAAGTTTTACACCCTTTGTACAAAAGCCAGATGATTCAAATGTATGTCCTGGTTTTCCACCTGAATTAGACACTCGTCCAGGAATGGGTATATTTGAATATTTCTTTGCCTGCAAAATGCAATGACTGGAGCTAGGCACTTTGTGAATACCCTGGGCATAGTAGATAAGCCAAAGGGCAGTGCAGAGAACTGATGGTGCATGTAGCCTGCTTTAAAGTATAAGTATCTTCTGCAACATTCCCTGATTGGGATATCCAGGTATGCTTCCTTTAAATCTAGTGTTGCCAACCAGGCATCTTTGCCTAGCATAGGAAGCAACTGGTGAAGAATCAGCATCTTGAATTTTGGAATCACCAAAAAGGTGTTTAGCGTAGACAGGTCCAGGATAGGACAACATGACATGTCTTTTCTGGGTACCAGGAAAAGTCCAGAGTAGAAACCTCGTCCCTTTTCCTCTTCTGGTACCAATGGAATAGCCCCTATGCTTAAGAAAGAGAGTACTTGCTTTTGGGCCTCTGCCCACTGATTTGGAGGTAGATCTGGCCAACCGCTTGGAGATGGTAATGTGTGGAAGTGAAATCTGTATCCTTGGGACACAATATTTAAAACCCATTTGTCCTGGGTAATGAGTCCCCAATTCTTTGCATGAAGTGCAATCTTTACCCCTAAAGGGGCAGTCAGTTGAGAAGTGCTTGGAAGTTTTAGAAAAGAAGTCATTGAGACAGTTTACCATAGGAGGGAGTTTTATTACTCCCAGATTTGGAAGTGGAGGCCCCCCACTGCTTAGTCCTGTGTGCCCCCTCGGACTGAAGCCTGGGTGCTCTGCTGGATCTAGGTTTGGACTGAGAAGGTCTGGAAGAGGCAGGAAAGGACCAATTCATAGAAGGCCAATGCCTACTAAACCTTGGAGGTTATACTTGTAAGAAATCTTTAACAGTTTGCATAGATTTAGCTTTTTCTTCCATCTTTTTAAGAACTTCTTCTGCCTTGTTGCCAAACAGGCGGTCCTGATTTAAGGGAGCATCCAGTAATTTTGCTTCAACATGATCTGGTTTGTACCTACCATAAATGTAGATGCTCGAGTGTATTCACTGCTGCAGTCATTACACTTGGGTTATCCTGCCGTCAGGCGGTCCCGCAGTCAGCCAGAGTTCCAAAGTCTTGGTCCGGTGTCGGTTGCGGTTGCTTCTTCCCTGACGTCAGTGTGCCAGGGGTATATAAGATGCAGCTGACGCTATTTTCTTCAGTTTTTCTTGCCCCAGATGTCAGGTGCCCCCAAATAGGTAGGCAATACATATTGCTAATAAAACATACATAAAAAGTAAAACCAAAACCTTCAGTTACCAGCAAATACACCACATAGGTAGCATAGGGTAGAAAGGTATAGATAAGTACCAGCTAAGAAAGAGGGGATGGAGGGAGGGTAACCTGGACCTGCAGCAGTGAATACACTCGAACATCTACATTTATGGTAGGTACAAAACTGTACTATGTTAATCGTGTTTCACTGCTGCAGTCATTACACTTGGGTTGAATTCTAAAGCTGAGGTAGGGTGGCTGGTTCTATAGAGGATTTGGGGTGGCCATGAGGCCCTGCAGCACTGCAGTGGCAAAGCCAGCTCTGGATTTAGAATAAAGAGGCAAGTGATAATGTTTGGTAAAGGTGTGCACTGAACTCCCAAGTTGCAGCTTCCAGGATATCTTTGGTAGGTACTCCTCTAAGGTAGGCAGTTGAAGTGGCTGTTGCCCTGGTGGAATGTGACCTAATGTTGCTAGGTACAGTTTTCCCACGCTGTGTGTAGCAGAAACGGATACAGTGTCCTATCCACTTTGAAATGGTCTGTTTTGAAATGGCCTTCCCCTGTGATCCTGCAGCATATGCTACAAACAATTGCTCAGTTTTCCTGAAAGCTTTTGTTTTGTCCAAGTAGAAACACAGCTGTCTGTATATGTCCAATGAATGCAGAAGTCTCTCCCCTTCCCCTTTATTCTGGGGATTTGGATAAAAAGTTGGCAAATGAATAGTTTGGTTAAGAGCCACACTGGAGACCACCTTTGACATAAATGAAGGGTTTGTTCTTAAAGAAACTCTGTCTTGGTGAAACATGATGAAAGGCTCCACTGCCATTAGTGCCTGTAACTCTGAGACTCTTCATGCTGAGGTTATTGCCAGAAGCAGAGCAGTTTTCCATGACACATATTTTAATTCTGCTGAATTGGCTGGCTCAAAAGGAGGTACAGTTGCTTTTTCCAAGACAAAACTGAGGTCCCAAGTTGGTGTTGGTGCTCTCCGGGGCTGTCTTATGTTTTTAGCCCCTCTGAGGTACTGTTTTAGCAATGCATGAGAAAAAATAGGAGGATCTGTGTTGTAATGAGCTGAGATGGGAGAGGCGTGGATCTTAATGGATAAAAAGGATAGGCCTTTGTCCAGCATCTCAGTTAAGTATTGTAATATCTGAGGAATATTTGGGACAAGAGGGTCAAAGCTTTGAGCCTGGTTCCAGGCACAGAATCTCTTCCACTTTTCTGAATAGGATTTCCTGGTGCTAGGCCTCCTGGCCTCCAAAATGACATCCATAACGGCTTTAGAGAGAGGTGTTGTCTGCTTGACTAAGGAATCTGCCATGCAGCCAGGTTTAAGGTTTTGAGCTGGCTGTGCAGGATCTGATTGTTTTGTTGAGTCAGAAGATGCGGAATTTGAGGTAAAATCCATGGTGGGCCTTGAGCTAAGTTCTTTAAGATTGGGTACCAGTGCTGGCGTGGCCTGTCTGGGGCAATCAGGATCATTTTTGGCTTTTCTTGTCTGGCTTTTAGGAGTACCTTTGAAAGGAGAGGCAGTGGTGGGAAGGCATAAACGTTTAGGCTTTTCCAGCTGAATGAGAGAGCATCCACTTTCCATGCTTGTGTGTGGCAAGTCCTTGTGCATAAATTCTGTAGTTGGTAATTCATTGGGGAGGCAAAAAGATCTATGTCTGGGCTCACCCATTTTTGTGTTATCATGCTGAATACTTGTGGATTTAGTTTCCACTCGTGAGGATCCATGATGTTTCTGCTTAAGTCATCTGCCAGAGTATTTTTCTTTCCTGGCAGGAATTGTGCTTGCAGATGAACTTGATAGGTTAGAGCTGTGTTCCACAAGGTCATGGCTTGCCTGCAGAGGGGCTAAGAATGAGTGCCCCCTTGCTTGTTTATGTACCACATAACTGTGGTGTTGTCTGTCTTTAGTAATAGTTGTCCTGGATGCAGAAGGTCCTCGAAAGTTCTTAGGGCATTTTGTACAGCTAGCATCTCTTTTTGATTGATGTGAAGATGCATTTGGTCTGCGGCCCACTTGCGCTGAATACATTTTCCTGCCATGTGTGCTCCCCAGGCATAATCCGAAGCATCTGTTGTTAGTGTCTGCCTGGCTGTAGGTAGAGTGAAAGGCTGTCCCTTGTTGAGGTGACATGCCTGTGCCCACCATCGAAACTCCTGCTGTAGGCAGGGAATAAGTGGAATTACTGCTTCCAAACTGTGACAGTGTTGAGTCCAAACACTTTTTAGGTACCATTGTAATTTCCTCATATGCAGTCTGGCATATGGTATTAGTAGTATGCAGGATGCCATGAACCCCAAGGCCTGCAGAATTTTTCTTGCAGGGAGTTGGGTTTTTGTTGCCATCAATTGAAAGTACTGAGTCAGTTGCCTTTGCTTGTCTGGTATGAGAAGCCATCTGGGTCGTTATATTTAAGCTGGCACCCAGGAATATTATCTCTTGTGAGGGCACTAGTTTGACTTCTTTTTGTTTACTGTGTACCCTAGGCAAATTAGCAATCTTTTTACAAACGCCAGATGCTTTAGAAGAATGTCCTTGCTCTCTGCTTGAATAAGGCAGTCGTCCAAGTATGGGTATATTTGAATTCCTTTTTGTCTGCAAAATGCAATTACTGGTGCCAGGTATTTTGTGAAGACCCTGGGTGCAGTAGATAAGCCAAAGGGCAGTGCAGAGAATTGGTAATGCATTAAACCAGCTATGAATCTGAGGTATCTTCTGCAATTTTGTCTGATAGGGACATGCAGGTATGCCTCTTTGAGGTCCAAAGTAACAAGCCAAGCCTTCTTGCCCAGCAGGGGAAGAAGCTGCTGTAATGACAACATTTTGAATTTCGGAACATCCAGGTAAGTATTTAGAGTAGAAAGATCCAGTATGGGTCTCCAGGCTTTGTTCTTTCTGGGGACCAGGAAAAGTCTTGAGTAAAATCCTTGTCCTTGTTCCTGTTGTGGCACTTTTTGAATAGCTCTCATGTCCATGAGGGCTGTAATTTGTTTTTGTGCCTCTGCCCATTGATTTGGTGGCAGGTCTGGCATTCCTCTTAGCCTTGGTAGAGTGTGAAAGTGGAACCTGTAACCTTGAGACACAATATTCAGAACCCATTTGTCTTGGGTGACTGTGTGCCAATTTTGTGAAAAAAGTGCTAGTTTTCCCTCTAAGGGAGCTTCCAAAAGGTAAGTGCTTGGCATTTGAAGGGGGAAGTCATTGGGACTGTTTCCTATAAGGTTGTGACTTGTCTTCCCCTCCTTTTGGGGTTGAAGCACTCCACTGTCATGGTCTGTAAGAGCCTTGGGGCTGAGATCTGCCTCTTGGGCGTCTGTATCTGCCTCTTTGTGGTCTGTCTGACAATGGAAAGGACCAATTTTTGGAGGGCCAATTTCTGCTAAATCGAGGTGGCTGTACCTGTAAACAATCCTTCACTGTTTGCATAGATTTTGCCTTATCCTCCATTTTCTTTAATACCACTTCTGCCTTAACACCAAATAAAATATCCTGCTGTAAAGCAGCATCCAATAATTTAGCCTTAACATAATCAGGTAAAACTTGTTCTTTTAACCAAGCATGCCTTCGTATCACATATCCTGTAACTGCTGCTCTACAAGAAGCCTCTAGTAAATCAAAACCACATTGCAGAGTATGTTTTCCCACTTGTTCAGCTGCATGCAATAAATCCTGCATTTCCTTATTATCAGGATGTTCTGAACTTGTAAGCATTTTCTGTTTTAACAGAGACATTAAATATTGTTGGTATTTAAGCATGTGAAACTGGAAATTTAAAGCCCTCACTGCTAAAGTTGCAGAAGTGCAAACTTTCTTCCCCCATCTGTCTAATGCTCTAGAAGCCGTGTCAGAGGGAACTGGATTTTTAGCTGTGGAAGCCTTAACCCCTTTGGGACCCTGGGAAATAGTTTCTGGGTCAACAACAGGGTTTTTATAAAGAAATTTGTGAGAGTCAGGGACTCTGTAGTACCTGTCTGGCTTGACTGGAGCAGGGGGTAAAGAATCAGGATTTAAACTGGATTCAGAGAGCACATCATCCACAATATCTAACACTGGCGGAATAGCAAGGGGCCTGTGCTGAGGCAATAAAAGAAAGTCTCTGAGCCTTTTCTTGGATTCCTGACCCTCCCAATGGAAATGCTCCCTCATGGTATGTAAAGTTTCCCCAAAAGAGTAATCCTCAGGAGGAGAGGCTGAAGGAATTGATTCTTCAGCATCAGAGTCCTCATAAGGGGGTAAAGAGTATCCCTGGTCTGGAAGAGGAATCAGAAGAAATGGAAACCTGGTCAGAGGAATCATAGTCTGTATCCTGCCTAGGCCTTTTATCTGGAGGGGGATGGGAACCCCTGATTAGAGTAATTAAGTCTTCGGCCATTTTAAGCATCTGTTTTTTAGGCATGGAGGCCTGTCCAGGTGAATGCTGTACTTGCTTCTTTGTCTTTAACAGTGTTTTTGTCTTGGCTGTAGATTTAATGGTGAGTTGTGAAGGTCTGAAAACACCCTCAGAAGCCGATGCCTGCTCAGCGGCTCCGGACCCATCTGTGGGGTTAGTTTCCGTAGGCCCAGTACCTTGAGTTTCCAGAGGCCTAGACATCTCCACATGGGAGTCGGAGGCGGCCTGTGGCTCTGAGGCAGCGAGTGTCAGAGGCTGAGAAAGTGCGTCACTGAGAACCGGCAAAGTGGTGACTGGCCTAGAAGAGGCTTCATTGTCAGTTTTGGGCCTCGGATGCCTGTCCTTATCCTTGTCTTTGCATTTTTTGTGTATTCCGTTCGTCGGTTGTTCTGACGGCATGGTATAATTGAACCTTCAGCCAAAGTAATGACGAGCAAAATCAAACCGACGTTTAATAGTATGTTTGTTAAATCTAGCACAAAACCAACAACTAGTGACGTCGTGGTCTGGGCCTAGGCATGGAATACAGTAAGAATGAAAATCCTTATGAGGTATTTGCTTCCCACAAGAAATACAATTATTAACTTTTACTGACATCAGTCTGAGGCAAGAAAAAGTTTCCCCAACGGGGTACTTAGCTTTACTGAAGACTTCCGTTCTGAAATTCGAATTGAAAATCCCAGGAGTCGGCCGACCGGCACTTGCGAACTGCTTTTGCTTCGGACATCACATGGCAAGAAAGACTGAAGAAATGGCGTCGGCTACATCTTATATACCCCTGGCACACTGACGTCAGGGAAGAAGCGACAGCAACCGACGCCGGACCAAGACTTTGGAACTCTGGCCGACTGTGGGACCGCCTGATGGCAGGATAACCCAAGTGTAATGACTGCAGCAGTGAAACATGATGAACATCCTGGTAATATCTATCAAGTTTTCTGGGAGCAGGAGGTGAAGAGTTAGGGGCCATGCTAGATTCCAAAAAGGCATCATCAACAATGTTCAGTATAGGAGGTATAACTAAAGGCCTGTGCTGGGGCAGCAGTAAAAAATCCCTAAGCCTCTTTTTAGAATCAGAGAAATCCAGACTTTCCCAACAAAAATGCTCCCTGAGAGTATGCAAGGTTTCACCAAAAGAGAAACCCTCTGGGGGGGGGGGGGGAAGCAGAGGGAATAGAGTCCTCAGCATCAGAATCCTCATAAATAGATAAGTCCTGGTCATCAGAGGAAACGGAAATTTCAGAATACTGGTCAGAGTATCATAAGCAAACTCAGTCCTAGGTCTCTTAGAAGGGGGAAGGTTGGCTTCCCTGATTAAAGTAACAAGGTCTTCAGCCATTCTTATCATTTGTTTTTTTAGGTATAAAGGCCTGACCATGTGGTCTGGGAGTCAATTTTCTAGTCATGGTTCGAGTTTTAGGCCTTGAAGAAGAAGATGGCGTTGGTTTAATATGCAAGTCAGTAGGCCTGAATACACCCTTAGAAGCCGGTGACTGCACAGTGGCTCCGGACCCATCCAAGGTAGCGACATTCGCAAGTTCCACAGTTGAAGCATCTCGCGGCATACTTTACGGCAAGCTTTCTATGTTGGCAAAACCAGCAGACGGTTCAGAGATAGAGTCAGGGAACATCTGCTGGATATGCAACATACGAAAACAGCCAATGCCCTTGCTAGACACATACAAAAAACCATTAAACACAGTTTTAAATTTTGCATTATCCAGCACATGGATTATGATGCACAGGGTAGGCTTACCAAATATGATCTAGATGTTAATGAGTTGAGATGGCAGATATGTTTGGATGCTTATAATTGGCCTGGGTTGAATGAATTTTGTAGTATTAAACCCATTTTAAGACTTAACAGGATTAAGGGTAAAACATGATTCATTAATTATTTATTTATCATTATGTATTCTAGTCATCGGTATCACATTTTAGGTTTATTTCAGCACACTTACATAGATTATTTATTACAGGTTTATACATGTAATTTTGGTAGGATATTAACACAGTTAACATATACACACAACCAATAGTATATTTATGTGTCTAATCATGTTATATGTTGGACAAGGTTTTAGTTAAGTGTATCCAATCGATTGTTTGTAGGTGTTTTATTGCATGTTTTTTTGCATTTTGTGTTATTGTTTTTATGTTTTAATTCAATATAGTTATTCTACTCATTCATCATTATTTAATTCATTCATTTTTAACTGTCAGATATTTTTATTATTTTATTATTTTTTTATTATTATTTTTTACTTTTGTATATATAGATAGTTAACACATATACATATACGCAATATTGTCAGTTGGTTAGGAATTTTGGTCAAATGGTAACAATTAGTTGGAATTGTTTTATTGGGGTGTGACTTGTGTATTTAAATGTTGATCCTTACTAGGATGTGTATTCTGATGAAGTTCGTCAATTCGGACGAAACCTAGGTTAATTCGTGTTTGTGTGCAATAAACTGGTCCATTATAGCTGTGGTTGTCATTTTTTTCTACAGTTCCAGCACAGCGTGGATTATTTTGGTTGCTGTCAGTGGATTTGTCGAGAAGAACCTTCCGGTTGGTTTGGTGCTCCTTGTTTTTGTTTTTTGGCTCAGTTTTCTTGTTCCTGGTTCTCAGCATCTCGCGGCATACCAGACTCCGAATGGGTCTCAGTAGAGGCCTGCGAATCTGAAGTAGCTGGTATCAGGGGCTGCGAAAGCGCCTCACTGAGTACAGGCGCCTTGGCGGCCTGTCTCTGTCTTTATCTTTGTATTTTTTCGGAATGTCAGTAGTCGGATGGCTTACTGAAGACATATCAGGATAATTAAACCGGGCACCAAAATATTTAGAAGTGAAAATATACCGACGACGGATAGTTTGTGGTTTAAATAAAGCACAAAACAGACAGTGAGGTATGTTGTGGTCAGTGCCTAGGCAAGGAATACAGTATGAAAGAAAATCTTTATGAGGTATTTGCTTTCCACATGAAATGAAATTATTTACTTTTACTGACATCAGATTAGGGCAAGAAAAAGTTTCCCCAACGGGGTACTTAGCTTTTAGTTGAAGACTTCGTTCTGAAACTCGAAAACGAAAATTTCAGGAGTCGGCCGACCGGCACTTGTGAACTACTTCTGCTTCGAGCACCACACGGCAAGAAAGACTGATGTAATGATGTTGGCAGCATGTTTTATACCACTGATGACCTGACGTCATGGAAGAAGAGACAGCAACCGAAGTGGGACCCAAGACTTTGTTAACCAGAGCTACTGCAAGCAGATAACCCAAATGTGATGACTGCACAGTGAAACATGAAGAACATCCATGGAAAGGCTGGATAAGAAGGTTTGCACTTCTGCTACATTAGCGTTTAGGGATATTAAAAATCAGACCCATATGTGTAGGTATGTGTTCGCTCTTCTTTCTCAGGCCTGTCAACCTCTTTCTGATTTTCCAGACTCTAAGGGTAAACTTCTGTTTTTTCCTTGCTAAGGACTTCCTCTCAAGTAGTTCATCATTCTATCAAATGTAGTTACGACATGGCAGATGGGTCTTCTATGGCTGCTGTTTTTGGTTCAGTGATGAGGAGCTATTCTTGGCTAAGGATTCCACCTCTACCTGATGATATTAAGGCTAAGTTAATGAATGCTATTCTGGATCCTAAACTTTGGTTTGGAGAAGGTGCTGCTGTTTTAAGTCCCTTCAGGATAAGGGTAAGACCTTACAGGAGCTTAAACAAGTGTTTGTTTCTCCTGTGCCTAAATTTCAGAGAAACTATCCCACTAAGCCAGCTTTTGTTCATAGGCAATCTTGTCCTTTGACTAAAGGCAATCTCGTCCTTCGACTAAAGGTAAAAAGAGTGGCAAACGGGCTGCTCCTGCTAAGGCTACTCAGTTTTTCAGGGATTCCGAAGCCTTCCTTTCCTGACAAACCAGGGGCTGGATGACTATCTGTCTCTTCCCAGCCATTCTTCTTTCTCTTCCTATTTGGCTTCTGATCACTCAGGATTCTTGAGTTCTGTCTATCATTCGTCAGGGATACTTCATGTGTGGAAATCTCATCCTCCTTTTATGGGGATTCCTCAGCTTCCTCAGGAACAACTTTCCTTTTTCCCAGAGGTTCTTCAAGATCTCTTGACTCAGGGTAATATTCAAGAGGTGCCTATGTCCCACAGGGGGAAAGGGTTCTGCTCTAGACTGTTTCTAGTGCCCAGAAAGGAGAGCACTTGGAGACCTATTCTAGACCTCTCTCATCTACACACTTTTATGAAAGTGCCTTCCTTTTGGTTGTTGCCCCTTCAGACTCTGATTCCTCTCTTGCTCACTCAGGCCTTTATTGTGTCTCTGGATCTCAAGGATGCTTATATCTATATTCTGATCCATCCTCTTTTCAGGAAGTTTTTTCATTTCTCTGTTGTTTCCTGGCATTTTCAATTCCCTGCTTTGCCCTTTGGCCTTTCTACTGCCCCAAGCGTGTTCACCAAATGCCTTGCTCCTGTGATTGCTTTTTGCAGACTTCAAGAGAGCCAAATAGTTCCTTACTTAGATGACCTACTGATTCAGGAGTCCTCTCCAGAGATCCTTTAGCAAAATCTTCATTTTGCTGTTTCTCTTCTTTAGAGCCTGGGGTTCACAATAAATTTCAAAAAGTCTTCTCTGACTCCTTCTCAGGATCATACTTTTCTGGGTTGCAGGATTCAAATAGGGCCAATGCTTGCATCCTTGCCTCCTCCAAAGGCCTTAACTCTCATTTCTTTCTTTCACATTCTTCTTCCTCTGGCTTTCACTATCAACAGGGAATTTCTGAGAGCTCTGGGTTTCATGGCATCCACCATTCTGATGTTCCCCACTGACCAAACTTCATATGAGAAAGTTTCACTGGTTTCTGAACTCGGTATGGCTTCAACATGCACATTTTCTAGACTTTGTAGTTCCTCTTCTTCCTTGTCTCAGACAGGAACTTCACTGGTGGATTCAGCAGTTGTCTCTGAATCCAGTGATCCCTTTTCATCCCCCTCTTCCCTCTCAGGAATTGTTCACAGATGCCTTCCACATGGGACGGGGGGGACATATGGCTCCCTAAAGGTACAGGGGGGTGTGGTCACCTCGTCAGTAGAAGCAGCACATCAATGTCAAACAGATGAAAGTTCTTCTGCTTTCTCTTCAGACCTTTCATCCTCTTTTTTTCTCCAGGGCCTCTCAAGGTGTTCACAGACAATGACACAGTGATGTGGTATATCAACAAACAGGGAGGAATGAGATCTTATCTTCTTTTCCAGTTGGCACTTCTGGTACGGGATCTTGCTGTTAAGTATCAAGTGACTCCAGGCATTTTATAACCCTTTCAATCAGAACATTGTGGCAGACACTCTGAGCAGATCCTTAACTCAGTCGCACAAATGGATGTTTCACAAGGATGTGTTTCTGGACATCATCCACCAGTGGGGTACTCCTCAAGTGGATCTTTTCACCTCCTCTCTGAACAGACAACTTCCTCTGTTTTGTGCCAGAGTCCCAGGTCCTCTGGTGTGGAAGGTTGATACCCCCTCATTTTCTTGGATGGGGTTGTTTCTTTATGCTTCCCTCCCTTTTCTCTTATTCCGAAAGTTCAGTTCAAGATTCAATAGAATGCTCCCAAAATCTTGTTGGTGACTCCCTTTTGGCCGTGACAGCACTATTTCCCTCTACTTCTGCATCTAGCCATGGGCAATCATCACAAGTTACCTCACAGGGTAGATCTACTCACACAAGGCAAGATATCTCTCATCCATTCTCCATCTGTCCGTGCTTCAACTGACAATGCGGTGATAGGATTCTGACTCCTCAAAGACACCTTTTTTCAGAGGACATGCTGTAAGTCCTGCAGGAGGCCAGGAAACTTACTACTAGGAAATCCTACTTGTCCAAATGGAAGAGATTTTCTATTTGGTGTCTCTCTCGTAACATGGTACCATTTATTGTGGATGTTCCTTTGGTTCTCTTTTACTTGTGTGAGTTGCTCAATGCCGGTTTGGCATATTCTTCTATTAAGGCCCACTTATCAGCTATCTCAGCTTGCCTGCCTTCTCCTCTTTTAGCCTCTGGATTGGAGGTTAAATCATTTCTTAAAGGTGTCCTTAATATTAGACCTCCCAGGAAGCCTGCTCCTCCTCCATGGGATCTTAATTTTGTTTGGGAGAAGTTGACTCAGGCTCCTTTTGAGCCTGCTGCTTCAGCTTCCTTTCAACATTGTTCTTGGAAGACTGTTCTCTTGTGCATGTCTGAGTTGCAAGCCCTTATGGCTTGTCCTCCAATCTTTCATGAGGACAGGGTGCCCTTGTGCACTAATCCTTTTATGCCTGAGGTGGTTAATGATCTATCTTTTAATCAGTCTATTAATCTTCCTACTTTTTTCTCCACTCCAAAATCTGACAGTGAGAGGGTGCTGCACAACTTGGTTGTGCATAGGCAACTGAGGGTTTATTTGGATAAGACTAAGGCAGGATCGGCCTTAAGTCAACTGGTGCCCTAGGCAAAAGGGCTCCACGGCGCCCCCACCACACCACTCGGTGCCCCCATTCTGGTCTATCTACACCAAATAAGTACAGGAAAAGCACCCCTACTAGAATGGCACCCTAGGTGACTGCCTAGTTGGCCTATGCCTAAGGCCGGCTATGGACTAAGGCTATTAGAAAATCTGATTAGTTGGTTTCTTTTCATCCTAGATCTTTGTGGCTTGCTGTATCCAAGCAAACTATTTATTCTTGGATTTCTAAGGCTATTTGCTTTTGTTACACTTTTCATGGCAAGAGCCTTCCTTCTTCAGTTAAGGCTCATTCTACTAGAGCTGTGGCTTCTTCTGGTGCTTTTTTCAAGGGCTTAGATACTAATTCTATTTTTGAAGTAGCTACCTGGACTTATGTGCACTACAAGTTGGATGGTATCTCTAGACCTAGGGCTGGTTTTGCTTGTGCTGTTCTTCATGGCTTTTTAGGGAACTCTTCTGTTCCTTCCCCCTCCCTAGTTTCCTCTTGAGCTTTGGCACGCTTCCATCTGTTAAGTATACTGTAGCAATGAATGCAAGGACATAGCACATTTGTGTAAAATCTTACCATAATGGTAGATGTCCTTGCCTTCACTGCTGCAGTATTCGCTCCTTCCCTCCATCCCCTAGTCCTTTGCCTTCCTGGATATACAGGTTACCTCTTGGTTTCCTTGGACTAGTGTTCCTACTGAGGCAATCAGTTCTGCAGATGGTACACATTTAATTGCTTGCCCTGTTGAGTGTCAGCCAAGGCAATAAGTTACACGAGTGGTGGCCACTTTTTCTGAATACTCATCTCTGTGACTCTGGCAAGTCCTGTGAGATGGTACAACTTTGGAGAGGATTATACTTCACAATGGTGCGAAAGCTATCATTTTTAATTTTTAAATTGTCACTCTGTTGATGGGGTTTCTGTGAAGGGTTTACCTACTTAGCTTCGAACCTTACTATTTTGGCTTGCTATTTTCTGAAAGAAAAATACTGAAATTGATGAGTCATAAACCTGAAAGAAAAAAACAAACAAACAGAAATTGTATTTTTTGCAGGAGGCAAGCCACCCTGCACCTCCAAACACACCTCTAACATTATATATACAAACTCCATGGCTGCACTACTGAGGAAAAAAGGACATAAACCCTTGAAAAAACAGTATGGGCTTGCACTATATAACACATTGCAGTGAAACTCACGGAGACATAAAAATTTTGCACTAAGCCAAACATCAGAAAAGTCAGTAATGGACTGTCATTGATTTCATAGCTTATAACCATCATATGTACCCATTATATTTCAAAGGACTATAGAAGGATTATGACAAGGTGTGTACTATATTATAATTTATATGGGATGACTTATTAATTAGGGATTCAGATAAAAAAACATCTTTAGGACATAGAAAGTATTCGGAAGAGAACAACTTTGCATTTTAAGTAGAGCAAGTGTATTTTCTAATTTGGAAGTACAACACTTTCTAAATCAGAAGTACAGATGTGAATGATTGCTATCCTACAGAGTCTATAGTAATATACATTTAGAAGGCTCAGTCTCTTACAAATGTTAGTAAACTTGAAATATATTTTTGGTTACTTAATTTTTATAACATAAGGTTATTACCAAACAATGCAAACCTGCTAAATTCTTTGCATAATTTACTATGCAAAGCTATAGTACAACCCAGTCAGTCCAATGATGGAGGGGCAGTGGGTCCACTTGAATTGTTGGAAACTCAAGTTCAGAAGCTGCTTGTGAGACTAACCCTGTGGAAGTGGCTAATGGTCAGCTCTCCTGTTCTGGGGGAGGGTCTGTAGAAGCCTGAAAAATGTGCAACCTCTTGTTGAGACCGGAAGTCTCACAGGTCATCCTCAGACATTACAGAGGTGTGGCAACAATGTCTCTGATGTCACTGCACTAGCCACTTCATGAGATAGGGACTTTGGCTAGCCACTGTAATGTTGCTAGCTCCTGTCTCTGTACACACAATACCCTGATGGATCCCCCACTCCCTAGGAGTACAACTGAGTTACCATCAAGTTTGACTTCATGAGGAGTCAGGGGCCCACACAGTGAAAAGTTACATGGGGGATTCCTGGCATTCTAAGGGTTGAACAAACATAGCTACTGATGTTCTTGTTTATTGATAAGCTGACTGAGTTGAGGCTTTTCTATGAAATATTTAAGTTATAGGACTGTTGCTTTAACACTGAATGTCCGTTGGTAATAATAAAAAAAAATCACTTGGTTTCATTCCTTGGATGCTGATGCCTCCCAAGAAAATGTATTGTAAAATTTTTATTAAATTGGCAAGGAATAATAAGCTGCCATTTTTTAAATTCAGAGATTTCATCACTTTTTGTATTGCCATATTTGTCCCCATGTGCATCACAATTCTGAATTATTTGTTTAATGAAGGGAAATCTGTTCCACAAATGGTCACTATCAGTAACAGTACTGACAGTGCCACTGATAGCATATGAGCATAAGATTGCCAAAAGAAAAAAAGTTAAGCTAATTTTAACCAGGTTATCTATTCCGGAAAACTACATATTTGGAAATGTGACAGAAAGAAGTCTGACGCAATATCGTGTCAATCTAGTTTGTTGACACTGTACAAACTCACAGATGAGTTTTAGAGGAAAAAAAATGCAGTTGTTTATGTACATGTGAACTTCTACAAGGTTTTCAGAACAGTGCCAAACAGGTGGGGGGAAGATGTGGGTTACTGAGAAGGGATACATGTTGAGAAAGTACCCATAGGCGTGGTACACCATAAACAAGAAAATGCAAGAATTATTTACCAAAAAGCTACTAACCAGTAAGGTACTACACAACTCAGTATTAGGACTGTCCCTGTTTAGAGTACACGTGTACAGAAAAACTGTAAATAGAAGGCAGTAATCATAACTTGGTAAAATAGAAATTTGGATCAATCTCTCTGCAACACTAGATTTAGGGCAGCAGTTTGAAATACTTACATTATACTTTAGCTAGGATTTTACATAAAAAATTACAAATCATTCACATATTTTTAGTAAGAAGATTCAGATGTAATGTGTGAACTTTTGGAGAAATATATCTAGAGAAAAATGAGGATAACAACTGGAAATAATCATTGCTCCTAAACAAAACATTCAACAGAGAGTGAATGGGCTGTAATAAAAGCCAGGAAAAAAGCAGAAGTACACTGCACTATGGGAGATGGAAGTGAAGCAAATTATATTACTCCATAAGTGAAGCAAATTACATTATTCTGCTGCCAAGGTTCCTATAAAGTTGCACCTGGAATTCCTCTCAACTGTACAGATTTTTTTGCAGCAGAATGTCTAGATTTTTGCCTTGTATTTTTGGTCTGTTAATCATGAAATGTGTGGTTTTCTGGCAAATCACCGAGGAATGAAATCACTAAATAATGATATCAATTTATTTGAATTTCAGACTTCATATCCTTCGGAAAAATGCATGCTAACACAAATTATATTATTCTAGCATCCTTCAAAGTTAACGTTGTTGTTTGTCTTTCGACTTTTCCCAGTTAGGGGTCGCCACAGCGGAACTCCGGTCCGCTAATGATTGACAGTAGATTTTCACGAACGCCGAGGGGCCAGCTCGACGTTCAACCTTCAATGAAGGCACGCCCATTTACGCATGTCTTTCGAACACCCACCCAATTGCGGGGAGGACATGCAGACTTCACACAGAAGGCACTCCCCGCACTCCAGCTGAGAATCGAATGGGAGAACCTCTTGCTGTGAGGCAACAATGCTACCGCTGCACCACCGCGGATCATCCTTAAAAGTTAATAAAAGTAATATTTAAAATCTGTCTCCATTTTTCGGCCTTTGTCCCCCATTATTTTAGGTTCTGTCCAGACTTTTTAGACTAACAGTTTGACAGGTATGCCTGAAACATATGTCAATATTAGTAACACTTTGGAAGATATACAGAAAAAAATGAAGTGGTTAGGTACATGAAGAGGAGGGCTTCTACAATGGTAAGCATGTGGCAAGAGAATAAAACACCTGAAGATACTAGACATACAATGTGACACAATGGAAGGAGACACTGCATGGATTCACTGTATAATGAAATGCTGACATGTTATAAGAAAGAAAGATATGGGTGAAGGGGAGGCACAGTGACTGTTTGTTTAGATGTTGCATTATATGAAAGAATGGAGTTCTGTCAGCTAACTGTAGTAATCAAAGGAACTGAGAATCGATAGAAAATCAGAGGGGGGAAAAACAGCTACTTAGGGGATACCTGCGATTACAATATATTCACCACTGGTCTTTTCTGTTTATTCATGGAAGAGCACTTTCTAAAGAGCATTTCCCCTTCCTTCCACCACCAGTGTTGTTTATTTTCAGTTCCACAGCTTTCTATAATGATGCTGCTGGTCCACATCATGCTGTGCTACCCCCTCTAGTCTATTGTTGGTTGTCTGCATTTGTAAAGCTTTAAGTCTTCCATTCTATTCCAGTTTTCTCACCCTCTTATGATCTTAGCAACCCCCCTTGGAGCCCACCAAGAAGACAGGTCTATCTTACAGTACTGTCCTAAAATCGTAAGCAGAATTCACATATTGTGAATTCACAGTGATCAATATTTCGATTTGGGAGCAGAAGTACTTCTACAACTCTGGAATCTTTCTCAATATCAAGAATACTAGTCAGAGCCAGGCACAATGAAACTGAAACATAACCTAGATGACTGAGTGGTATATCTACAAATTAACTCTAGGACTGACTTGCATGGCCATCCAGAAGAAATGAGGTACAGCCCAAGGAGAGCATGAATGGTATCAACATTAGTGGCCTTAGAATATCTATGATTTATGAACTTACAAGCTCTAGTTTCCTAAAACCAAATTGGCAGCACTGGAATAATTGCTGTATTCTTCAAGATACAGCAGTTCAGAGCTAGAACAGTGTGCGGATATGGGGGGGGGGGGGGTATGGCACTTGATAAATATATTCTTGATAACAGTACTGTAATTATCCTTCCCTCTTGGTATTTACCCAGGCATTGTGCTGCTTTTAGCTAATGACTTTCTCACTACATTAAGAGCTCATCCAAGACATAATGACAGTTGTTACAACCTTCTTTTTCAATAACCATACAGTCATCATCCTCATATTTACTAAATGGATTACATATGCCCTTGACAATTAATTTCCTGTTGCTGCTACTCTACCAGTCTGCAAACCTTTTCTCCTGTGGACTATCTTACATATCTATTTTAATATTTGATATGTTTATTATATGGTTCCAGAGGCATAGTTAGGGCAGGGTGAAGGGGCAGCTGCCATGGGATTGAGGGATTAGGGACCACAATTGTAGATCCTACTGGGATGATGTTGCAGTACTGGCATTCAGTTAACAGTTTAATTGAAAAAAGCTTTTGTTTTCTTTGGTCCCTTAACTTGGAAATTACCTTTTTTTGTCATCCTCAACTGAACAGTCGCACTGGGTGCCAGATAAGGTAGCTATGACTCTGTGTGGTTCCACTACAATCCAGTGAGTGTATAATTATATATTCTAACACTAAGGTCACATAACTGTAGAGAAAAATTTAAAGTCTAAAAACTCTGAATCACTGGTAAAAGAAAATGCATTGGCAGTGATTTGTAAATGGAGAACACTGACTGATGAGCTGAAACTTGAGGAAGTGTACTCAATGAGCTGCAATTTGTCAAAGCATAGCCAAGTATAACCTTTGTGCATTATATATATATATATATATATATGGTTCCCCTTCACAAGATCGAATATATGAATACTCGAAATGCAGTAGCCCAAGCCCAAAATCTTGAGTATTCATATACTCAAAATTGTGATGGGGCACAAAAGGAAAAAAAAAACACTTTTTCTAATGTTTTGCAGGGGGACTGTGCCCCCCTGCACCCCCACATGGGGGTCTTTGCCCTCCACACCCCCCCTACTTAAATATATCAACTCCAAGATCGCACTATAGCAAAGGAGATGGAAATGTACCGTTACGCTCTATATGCATAAGTACACAACGGGACACTTTCCATTCCTCCACTGAAGTGCAGTAATGAAATCTGCACATTAAGGAAGGAACAGTACAGGGGGACCCAGCCCCCTACAAAAAGGTAAGTAAAACCCTTAATCTAATTTTAATCCTTAATCTAATTTTTTACACTTCCCGTTCACAATTTCGAGTTACTGAAACTCGAGATTTTGAACTCGATCTTATGCATTTCGAGCTTTCAGTAATTCGATCTTGTGAAGGGGAACCATACATATATATATATATATATATATATATATATATATATATATATATATATATATATATATATATATATACATACATACATTATGTTTGTGTGTGTGTGTGTGAGTGTAAAAACAGCTCATGCGGATGAATGTCATTCTCATTGAATATTTTTCTTATAGATAAATTCATCAAATTAAATGATTTTGAAAAGAACAGGCAGAATGCAGGTGTTTCCTGTGAGACTGCTGCATACCAGATATGGAGGAATTTTCTTTCTCCAGTATTGTACAATCTTGGAGTGGGTATATTTAAGTTAGTGGTGGTATAGGTGATGCAATGCAGTCCCCCACACAGGAGCTTGTCCCCTGCAAAAAAAATAAGTTATGTACCTTCCATAATGTTCTCATGTTTGTTGTCCTTCATCTCGCCTTCCTTCTTGCTGGTTGGGTTCGGAGCTGATCCTTGGCTCCAACTCAGTGATTTACTATAGCTTGAGAGCTTTTACTGGCTTGAGGCTAACCCCTATACCAAAATGTCTAGTGGTAGCTACCCAGATCTCATTTGTAATAGCCCACACTAGACACGCATAGTAAAAAAAATAATTTTCTTACTAAGCTCCTACGTATTTAAGATAGGAAGAAAAGAGGAACAAAACAAGGTATGGTTAACTAACTTGGTATGTCAGCAGGAAACTCAGCCAATGTAACCAATAAAGGAGCTCCTCTCGAACCTCCAGTAAGTGGGGAAGGAGTGGGGGACACAAGAAGGAAGGCGAGATGAAGGACAACAAACATGGAACGTTATGGTATGTACATAACTTTTTTATGTTATGTTGCCCCATCTCGCCTTCATTCTTGCTAGTTGGGACTGCGTCCCCAGCACCTGGTTCTTGGGTGGCTCACTGGAACAAACTCTTCAGGACATGGAACCAAAGGATGCCCTATTCTGGGAGACCACATCCACTTTGTAATGAATGATCAAGGTATGAGGATTTGCCCATGTTGCTGCTGCACAAATTGAATCTAAAGGCAATTTAGCTTGGAAGGCAACAGAGGTGGCAAAGGCCCTAGTTGAATGCCCTCTGAGCCTTCCTGGAAGCATCTTTTTACGTAAATAATATGAATAACTGATTGTGTCCGACAACCATTTTGATAAGGTCACTTATGAAACTGGATAAACTTGTTTATTGTCAGCAAAGAATACAAACAATTGATCTGGTTTTCTAAGGTCTTTGGTCCTGTGTAAATAAAAACATAATTGTCTATGAACATCCAATTGGTAGAGTCTATACTCTCCCTTGTTTCTGTAATTGGTGAAGATCACAGGAAGCTCAATGGACTGATTTAAGTTATACTCTGAACATACCTTTGGCAAGAAGGAAGGATTGGTCCTAAGAGCGACTCTATCTTTGTGAAAAATGAGATACGGCAGAGGAATAGACAAAACATGTAATTCAGAAACCCGTCTAGCTGAGGTTATAGCAACCAAGAAGAGAGCTTTCCAAAATAGAACTTTCAGGGGACAAGTTGCTGCTGGTTCAAAAGGTGGCAGAAAGTACAGTTTTGTACCTACCATAAATGTAGATGTTCGAGTATATACCCTGCTGCAGTCATCACACTTGGGTTATCCTGTCGTCAGGTGGTCCCGCAGTCAGCCTGAATTCCAAAGTCTTGGCCCGTCGTCGGTTACTGTCGCTTCTCCCCTGACTTCAGTGCATCAGGGGTATATAAGAGGCATCCAATGCCATTTTCTTCAGTTTTTCTTGCCCCAGATGTCAGGTGCCCCCCAAAAGGTGGTTAGTAGATAGTACCAATAATAAAAGTTTAGCACAAAAAAAAATCCCTCCAGCTATAAGCAAATACACCACAAAGGTATTGAAAGGTTTTAGTTAGGTCAGAGGGGATGGAGGAAGGGTAACCTGGACTGCAGCAGGGTATACACTCGAACATCTACATTTATGGTAGGTACAAAACTGTACTATGTTCATCGTGTTACCCTGCTGCAGTCATCACACTTGGGTTGAATCCCAAAGCTAAGGATGAGAGGTGGAGTCAAACAGGGTTAGAGGAGGCTAGAAGGCCCTGCAAAATTGCAGTGGCGAAGCCAGCTCTAGTCTTAGAGTAGAGTGGTAAGTGACGGTGTTTGGTGAAGGTGTGTACTGAACTCCAAGTTGCAGCTTCCAGAATATCCTTGGTTGGTACCCCCCTGAGGAAGGCTGTAGATGTAGCTGCTGCCCTGGTGGAGTGGGGCCTTATGCTAGCAGGAACTGGTTTTCCATGATGGGTGTAGCAAAAACGTATGCAATGTCCTATCCATTGGGAAATGGTCTGTTTTGAGATAGCTTTTCCTTGTGATGCTGTAGCATAGGATACAAAAAGCTGGTCAGATTTTCTGAAAACCTTAGTTTTATCCAAGTAGTAACGTAGTTGCCTGTGAATGTCCAAGGAGTGCAGGAGTCTTTCTCCTTTGTTCAGTGGATTTGGGAAGAAGGTGGGTGAATGGATGGTTTGATTTAGAGCCACACTGGATACCACCTTTGGCATAAAGGAGGGTTAGTTCGTAGAGAAACTCTGTCTTGATGAAAAATGAGGAAAGGCTCTACTGCCATTAGTGCCTGTAGCTCTGCGACTCTTCTGGCTGAAGTAATTGCTAGCAGCAGAGCAGTCTTCCATGATATAAACATTAAATCAGCTGAGAAAGCTGGCTCAAAACGTGGCAGCATAAGTTTTTCCAGAACAAAATTGAGGTCCCAAGTTGGTGTTGGCGCTCTCCTGGGAGGCCTAATGTTTTTGGCCCCTCTGAGGTACTGCCTTAGAAGTGGATGAGAAAATAAGGGAGGATCCGTGTTGTAGTGAGCTGAAATAGCTGAGGCGTGGATTTTAATAGATGGAAAAAGAAAGTCCTTTGTGTAACATCTCAGTTAAATATTGAAGAATCTGAGGTATGTCCGGCTGAAGGGTATTTTGGCCTTTAGCTTGGTTCCAGGCGCAAAATCTTTTCCATTTGTCTGAGTAGGCTTTCCTGGTGCTGGGCCTCCTGGCCTCCAGAATGACATCCATAACAGCTTGTGAAAGAGGAGCTGGCTGGTTGCTTAGGTGATTTTCCATGCAGCCAAATTTAAGGTTTTGAGCTGGCTGTGTAGAATCTGACTGTCTTGCTGTGTGAGCAGATGAGAAATTTGTTGTAAAATCCATGGTGGGCCCTGGGCCATGTTCCTTAGTAGTGGGTACCAGTGCTGGTGTGGCCAGTCTGGGGCAATGAGTATCATTCGGGGTCTCTCCATCCTGACTTTCAGCAGCACCTTTGTGAGAGGGGAAATGGAGGAAAGGCATATACTGTCAGCATTTTCCAAATGAATGAGAGTGTGTCCACTTTCCAAGCTTGATGGTGAAAAGTCCTTGTGCAAAATTTTGATAGCTGATAGTTTTGGGGGTTGGCAAACAGGTCTATGTCTGGGCGGCCCCATTTTTGAGTTATCATTGCAAATACTTGCGGATCCAGTTTCCACTCATGGGGATCCATGATGTTTCTGCTTAGGTCGTCTGCCAATGTGTTCTTTTTTCCTGGCAGGAATTGAGCTTGTAATTGAACTTGGTAAGCCAGTGCTGTGTTCCACAAGGTCATTGCTTGCCTGCATAGAGGGTAGGAGTGTGTACCCTCTTGCTTGTTTATGTACCACATTACTGTAGTGTTGTCTGTCCTTATTATAAGCTGTCCTGGATGTAAGAGGTCCTTGAAGGCTGTCAGAGCATTCTGTACAGCTAGCATTTCTTTTTGATTGATGTGCAGATTCCTTTGATCTGCAGTCCATGTGCCTTGAATGCACCGTCCTGCCATGTGTGCCCCCCAGGCATAGTCCGATGCATCTGTTGCCATAGTTTGCCTGGCTGGGGGTAAGGTGAAAGTCTGACCCTTGTTGAGGTGACATGCCTGTGACCACCATAGAAACTCCTGTTGAAGGCAAGGAATGAGATTTACCATTGTTTCCAAGCTGTGGCTGTGTTGAGTCCATACGCTTTTCAGGTACCATTTTAATTTCCTCATATGCAGTTTTGCAAATGGTATTAGTAGTATGCAAGATGCCATGAAGCCCAAGGCCTGCAGAATTTTTCTTGCAGGGAGTTGGGTCTTTGTTGCCATTATTTTAAAGTATTGAGTTAGTTGTAGTTGTTTGTCTGGCGTCAGGTAAGCCATCTGGGCCGTTGTATTCAAGCTGGCACCCAGGAATGTCATATTTTGTGAGGGCACTAGTTTTGATTTATTTTTGTTTATTGTGTACCCTAGGCAACTTAGTAGGTGTTTTACAAAAGTCAGATGTTGTAAGAGAATGTCCTTGCTTTCTGCTTGGATGAGGCAGTCGTCCAGGTATGGGTATATTTGAATTCCTCTTGGTCTGCAGTATGCAATTACTGGTGCCAGGCATTTTGTGAAGACCCTGGGTGCAGTAGATAAGCCAAAGGGCAGTGCAGAGAATTGGTAATGAGTTGAACCTGCAATGAAATTGAGGTATCTTCTGCAATTTTGTCTGCTAGGGACATGCAGGTATGCCTCCTTGAGGTCCAACGTTACTAGCCAACTTTCTTGCCCAACATGGGAAGAAGCTGCTGTAGTGTTAGCATCTTGAATTTGGGTACTTGCAAGAAGGTGTTTAGAAATGAAAGGCCTAGAAAGAGCCTTGAGTAAAATCCTTGGCCTTGTTCCTGTGTAGGTACCAGCTGAATGGCTCTCATGTCCATGAGTGCTGTAATTTGTTTGTGCCTCTGCCCATTGATTTTGCGGCAGGTTTGGCATTCCTTTTATCCTTGGCAAGGTGTGGAAATGGAATCTGTATCCTTGTGAGATAATGTCTAGGACCCATTTGTCCTTTGTGACGATGCGCCAGTTGTGTATAAAAATGCTAATTTTCCTCCCAAGGGAGCTGCCAAGAGAGTTTTGCTTGGCAGTTTGAGGTTTAAGTCATTGTGTTTGTCTTCTAGTCATTTGGGACCTGTCTTCTCCTCCCTTCTGTGTTGCAGTGCCCCATTGGCGAGGTTTGTAAGGGATTTGTGCTTGTCCTCTGCCCCTTGGGCGTCTGTATTTACCCCTCTGTGGTATTTCAGAAGCTGGAAAGGACCAATTTTTTGTTGGCCAATTTCTGCTGAAGCGTGTGGGCTGTACCTGTAAGAAATCTTTGACCGTCTGCATAGATTTTGCCTTATCCTCCATTTTCTTTAAAACCTCTTCTGCTTTAACCCCAAATAAGGCATCCTGTTGTAAGGGTGCATCTAGTAACTTTGCTTTAACATGATCAGGCAGAGTTTGTTCCTTTAACCAAGCATGCCTACGTATAACAGACCCAGTAACAGCTTCTCTACAGGAAGCTTCCAAGGAATCAAATCCACATTGTAAAGTATGTTTGCCCACCTGTTCGGCTGCATGCAACAGATCCTGCATTTCCTTGAATTCAGACTGTTGAGGGTGCGTGCTCATCTTTTGTTTTATTTGAGATATTAGAAATTGCTGGTATTTCAGCATGTGAAATTGACAATTTAGTGCTCTCATAGCTAGAGTAGCTGAGGTGTAAACCTTCTTCCCCCACCTATCAAGTGCTCTGGAGTCCCTTTCAGAGGGTACAGGATTTTTAGCCATAGAAGCCTTAGCCCCTTTGGGGCCCTGGGAGATTGTCTCTGGGTCAGCAACAGGGCTTTTGTAAAGGAATTTGTGTGAGTCAGGCACTCTATAATATCTATCTGGTTTGGCTGGAGCAGGAGGCAGAGAATCTGGATTTAGACTAGATTCAAAGTAAACATCATCCACAATGTTGAAAACTGGAGGGATAGCAAGTGGTCTGTGCTGGGGGAGTAAAAGAAACTCTCGGAGCCTTTTCTTTCAGTCAGAGTAGTCCTGACCTTCCCAGTGGAAATGTTCCCTCATTGTATGTAAAGTTTCCCCAAAGGAATAGTCTTCAGGGGGAGAAGCTGAGGGAATGGAAGCTTCAGCATCAGAATCTTCATAAGGGGGAAAGGAGTAATCCTGTTCCTCAGAGGAGCCTGAAGAAATAGACACTTGATCAGAGGAGGCATAATCCTCCTCTTGTGTAGGCCTTTTGTCTGGGGGGGGGGGTTGGGAACCCCTGAATAAAGAAATCAGATCTTCAGCCATTTTAAGCATCTGTTTCTTAGGCATGGGGCCCTGAACTGGAGACTGAAGTGCAGTCTTTTTTGGTTTTAGAGGAGTCTTAAGCTTAGCATAAGATTTTATGGTGACAGTAGTTGGTCTAAAGACACCTTCTGTAACCGAAGGTGTTTCCACAGCATTGGCTTCTCCTTCAGCAATGTTGTCGGTAGGGCCTAAAGAAAATGGCTGCGTCGGCCTAGAACTCTCTGCTTGAGAATCCGAAGCGGTCTGGGGTTCCAATTCTGCGGTAGCCAGGGGCTGCTTAGGTGCCTCACTGAAAACCGGAGAACCGGCGACCAGCCCAGCCGAGGCCTCGGAGTCTGGCTTGGATCTAGGCTGCCTGTCTTTATCTTTGCATTTTTTATGCACGCAGGTAGTCGGTTACTCTGACGGCATAGTGTAATTAAATTTCCTACCGAAGTAGTGTCGTGCGAAATCAAAGCGTTGCTTTATAGTTCGCTTATTGAACCTAGCACAAAACCGACAACCAGTGACGTCGTGGTCTGGGCCTAGGCAAGGTATACAATAAGAATGAAAGTCCTTATGAGGTATTTGCCTCCCACAAGAAATGCAATTGTTAACTTTTTCTGACATCGGACTGAGGCAAGAAAAGGTTCCCCAACGGGATATTTAGCTTTGAAGACTTCGGACTGAAATTTGATTTGAAAATCTCAGGTGTCGGCCAACCAGCACTTGCGAACTGCTTCTGCTTCGAGCACCGCGTGGCAAGAAAGACTGAAGAAAATGGCATCAGATGCCTCTTATATACTCATGATGCACTGACGTCAGGGAAGAAGCGACAGCAACCGACGCCGGACCAAGACTTTGGAATTCAGGCCGACTGCGGGACCGCCTGATGACAGGATAACCCAAGTGCGATGACTGCAGCAGGGTAACACGATGAACATCCATAAAAGCTAAAACCAAGTTTAGGTCCGGGGGGGGGGGGTTTCTCTTACCAGGGGTCATAAAAGAGTTGTACCTCGTAAGAATGCTCTGCACAACTTATGGAACATGATGTTAGAACCCAAGTCTCCTACATGAAAATTGAAGATGGCAGCAAGTTGGACCCTAATAGCAGCTGCAGCTGTCCCTTTTTCGAAGGTTTTGGTTAGAAAATGAAGAATCGTGTGAAAAGGAGTGGTGAAAGGATCAATGTCATTACTCTTCACCCAATAAGAGAACCTCTTCCATTTGCTAGTGTAAATCCTCCTGGTATTGGGCTTATGAGAGGACACTATGATGTGTTGTACAGCAGGGGAAATGTTGGCAAACCTGGCTAAGACTGGAAGTAGAGGAACCAAGCAGTCACCTTGAGAGTTTGGAGGGAAGGATGAAGCCTGCCTGACTGATGCGTCAGGAAGTCCAGAACTGGGTCCAGTGTCCAAGGCTCCAGATGAAGATGATGGCGAAGAAACGGGAATCATATCTGATGAGGCCAGTAAGGAGCAATGAGGATGAGTTTGTAACCCAGCGACTTTGCTTTCTGAAGTACCTTTGGAATTAGAGGGAAAGGCATAGAGTAGTCCTGGAGGCCAATCGTGAACAAGTGCATCCCTGGGTTACTACCCAGAGGGGGAATTAGGATGAAGTAGCTGCTGTATTTGTTGTTGAGGGGAGTGGCAAAAATATTGTAGCATGGCTGGCCCCATTTGCAAAAAATCAAGTCTGCAACTTCTTGCTTCAGGGACCACTCGTGAGGCATGAAGATAGCCCTGCTGAGCCTGTCCGTTATTACGTTCTGAGCCTGTCTGCTATTACGTTGGATTTTCCGGGGATGTTCATCGCAATCAGAAAATGTTGGGAAGACATCACCCATTGCCATACTTGAAGCGCCTCCCGACACAAGGGGTAAGATCTGGTTCTGCCCTGCTTGTTGATGTACCATACCACTGACATATCTGTTTGAATTGCAATAGTGCCGGTAGGTAGGTAGTCTTGAAGTGCTTGCAATGCCAGAAGCACCACTCTCATCTCTAGAACATTGATGTGCAAATGGTACTTGTGAGGTTGCCACAGTCCTTGGACAGTCTGTCCCAGCTAATGACCCCCCCACCCTATCTTGGAGGAGTCCATGGTCACTGTGGCTACAGGATGGGGGTCTAGAAAGGGTCTGCCCAGAGTCACCTGGGGGGGGAGACGAGCCACCATAGTAAGTCCTTTTTGCAAGATTCTGTAATCAAGATCATGTGTGACATTGGTAAATCCTGGAAAGACCACGGAGTGAAAAGAAGCCACTGCAGAATCTACATGTGGAAGCGTGCCAAAGGAACTAGTGTAATTGCAGCAGTCATTGAGCCCAAGACTTGTAAAACTTCTCTTGCCTGAACTCTCGTCTTTTTTATGAAAAACTAAACTTGCTGACAAATGGCGGACACCCTGTCTTGAGGCAGTTTTGCTATCATGCGTCTTGTATCTAAGTCTGCCCATATAAAGGTAATAGACTGACAGGGCAACAAGGCAGACTTTTTGTAGTTTATGGTGATGCCTAACTGAGAACAAGTTTGGATTGTGTAGTCCTGTGCTTCGATCAGTTGATGCTCGGTGGTAGCAATGAGGAGCCATTCATCTAGATATGGAAACACCTGGAATCTTAGATGCTTTGGGTGAGCCATGACCACTGCCATACGCTTGGTGAACACCCTGAGGGCTGTGGTGAGACCAAAGGGCAGGGCTCTGAACTGATAATGACTGGCTCCCAGCCAGAAGCATAGGAATCCCCTGGATTGCTTGTCCATTTTTATCTGGTAGTACACATCCTGGAGATCTGTGGAGCACATCCAATTGTCCTGACCCAAGAAGGGAAGAATGGACTGTAGTGTTACCATTTGGAACTTCATCTTTTTTATCAATTGGTTTAGCTTGCCGAGATCCAAAATGGGTCACCAGTCCCCTGTCTTTTTTGGAACTAAAAAGAACCTTGAGTAAGTTCCGGATCCGATTTGGTCTGCGGGGACTTCTTGGATGGCTCTTTTTTCTAGCAATCTTTGAACCTCTAGGATTGCATGATCCCAAAGACTGGGTGGAACATCTGGGATAGAACATTTTTCTTTTGAGGGGGAAGACTGAGAAAAAGGAATTTTGTAACCCCTGGACATTATCAGCAGTACCCATGTTTCTCTTGTGATAGTTTGCCAGGCTGCTGGGTACAGTGACAGTCTGCCCCAGACTGCCTCTAGAGGTGGACAGTCAGGCCTCCCTTCAGGAGTGCTGGAAGGGCCTAGCAGAGAAAGTATCTCTGTTACCCTGCTGTTGCGGACCCCCTCTGCTGTGAAGGTGGCGTCTTCCGTTGTTTCCCCCTCTGCCCCTGGGGGAAAAAATCTCCAAGTGTGTCAGGCAAAGCTCCCTGGGATTTTCAGAACCACATCTTTCCACTCATCTGACCTTTGGGATAGGGTCTAGATGGAGTGGAAAAATGGACTCCTATGGCAGAGAGAGCCTTGCCATCCTGTTCACATCTGTGAGAGTCTCTTTTACCTGAGGCCCAAACAAGGACGAGCCATCAAAGGGGGTGTTGGTAAATGAAGACTTAAAGGGTTCCGCAAACTGAAAAAGGCGCATCTAGGAGTGTCTCAACAAAGCTACTCCAGTATCTGCTGCCCTACTCACTCCATCTGCTGCATAAGAAATGAGCCTCATGGAGGAGTTAACCACAGAGGTCAATGTGGCAAGCTGGGAAGCTGCCCTGTTCATAACTCCCTCAGCTGTAGGATCTTGCAGGGTATCTCCTAGCTCCTTCAGGAGATCCCTCTGAAGTCGTGTGAAGTGAGACAAGTAATTCAGTGACCTGAGAGTAAAGGTCACCGAAGAAAACATATGCATTCCATACCTGTCCATTGTACAAGATTCCTTGTTCAGCAGATGGACAGATGAAGATGTTTCTGCAAGTTCCTTCTTTGTGGCTGCTGCCACCACCATGGCATCAAGAGGGACCCCTTTGGAAAGAAAAGACTTATCCTCGGGAGCAGTAACAAATGTATTCAGTCTCCTTGGAACTGTTTCCATGGTCTCTGGAGCGCTCCATGCCTTTTGACTCACTACAGACAACAGTGGGTCAAAAGGTGGAGACACCCAAGAGGTGGAGGGTCAGGAACCAAATGCATCCAGATAGACAGACATCCTCAGAAGGGGCTAGGGATTTCCAGTCACCCCTCTGTCTAAGGATTTCCAAGATGTTTGAAAAGGAGACATCCTCAGAGGGGGACCGTGGGGACCCTTCCGATTCATCCAAGTCTTTATCTGAAGTGATAGACTCGGGGGAGTCTAGATGCTTCCTCTTACATCTCTTCTTCTGAGCGACCTCCTCCAAATATTCTGGGGAGGGTTCAGAAGATGTGGGGTCACCCAATGGGGCGTCTTGGGGCACAGGTTCCCTATGCTTGGAGGCAGGAGGAGGGTCAAAGGCAAGCACAAGCACAGAGGGAGAAGGAGCCAATGGAGCTGAGGGTGGAGCAGTCTCAGGAGACAGCACATTCCTCATCACCTCAAAGGTGCCACAGTCCCAAGATGAAAGAGCCCCTGGCTCCGAAGAGCCAGGAGATCTCCTGCAAACCAGGAGCTTCCAAGGCTGATGTGGAGGCTGAGCTCATTTGCGCTGAAGCTCGGAGAGGGAGAGTGGAGTCGGACAAGGGTCCGATGCCACTTCCCCCCTTGGAGCCGGTCAGAGAGCTTTGGCACCCAGATCCCTTGACGGGCAGAGACATCAAGATCAGAGTGGTTGTTGGAACCAATAAAGGAGAAGAAACTGGAGCTGATGGTTCCACCACCATGACCTCCATGGACTCCGGCTACAAGCTCAAGAGAGTCAGAGGAGGAACCGATGGAGGGGCTGGATGGGCCGAAGGAACCAATTCCTTATGGGCTGGGTTCGATAGTAATTTAGTAAGTGCCTGTGACTTGAGGAGCCTATTGACCACTCTCACCACGTCATGATCTGAATGCCTGGAGGACAGAGAGGAGTGCGAATAGGACCGGTGACCGCTCACTCCAGGTTGCAGCAGAAGAGATTGTGGAGCAGAGCGTACCAGCTCCAAAAAAAAAAGACCTTGTTCTCTTATGGGTCCGGACTGACTCTGATGACATAGATGGAGCTGCTGGAGACTTAGCTTTGTCGGAGCCAGTGCTGGGAGCCAACAGAGCTGAAGGTTTTTTCAGTAGTTTTTGTCTGTTCCGAATTCGGAACCGATGGCTTGGTGTGTTTTTTGGGCACTTTAGCTGGCTGAGGACCTGGAGATGAAGAATCTAGAGGGTTCTTCAATAGTCCACACAAAATTAGCTTATTTCTTCTCTCCTGCTGGACTCTGGAACTGAAAAGCATGACAGATTGAGCAAGAGGTCTGCAGGTGAACAGCCCTTAAACAATATACACAACCCGTGTGCCCAACCGTAAGGGACATTTTCTGGCAACACGAGTCGCATTTTTTAAACCCAGAGGGTTTTGACTCTTTGGACATGGCTGATAATTGACAAAAATTATTTTTCACAGTACTAGAAAAACACAAAGCTATAAGCTAACAGCACACACAACTAACTACAACCAGGCTTTAACAGCTAGCCCAAACAACAAAAAAGGAAGAACTTTTTTTTTTTGAAGGGGAGAAGAAAATGGGGGAGAGCCTCTAATTTAAATGGCGACTACCCTGATAGGAGAGCCTCTAACCTAAATGGCTATCCCAGAAAGGGTGGGGGAAAAAGAAGAAGAACCCTCTAATTTAAATGGGCTCGAAGGGGAAAGCAAGGCCTGAGGAGAAAATGACGGCCAAAAACACCCACAATAAGCAGAGGAAGGCATCATTAGACTAACAGGGGATAGTATACACTAACGAGTGAATACAACAACAAAACCGTGAGAAGGATAACGATAAAATGAAAAAAGCACAAAGTATTTAGCCTGAGCCAGTAGTCGCAATCTCAACGCTGCAAGTGGCAAACAAGATCTGGGTAGCTACCGCTAGGCATGTTGGGATAGGGGTTAGCCTCGAGCCAGTAAAAGCTCTCGAGCTATAGTAAATCGGCCAAGTTGGAGCCGAGGATTGGCTCCGAACCCAGTCAGCAAGAATGAAGGTGAGATGGGTCAACATAACATCAACTATTTTAATGTATTTCGTTGGTTTCAGTGGGTTTGTTGTTTGTCTATTTTTCATCAGTAGGAAGGACTTTGAGGAGTTTGCAGTTCAATACTGTCACGTACTCAAAGTATATATATTCAGATTACATGCAAAATGTCAATACAAAATCCATCAGTAGAACACATCTTAGTACACTGACATCTGTAATAACACACACTACCAAATACAAAGACACACACAAACACACACCTCACAAGCTTTGTAAAACTCAGACAAGCAAGCAAGCAAGCAAGCAATCAAACACACACACACACACACACACACACACACACACACACACACACACACACACACACACACACACACACACACACACACACTACACCACTTATTACATGGAACCAAGTCCCCCTTGCACTTACTGTGAGGTAAGTCCAACAAGGACACAGGATCACACAAACACCAGTCTCAGACAATATTTTTTTTTTCTCATCCCTTTCACACAGCCCTCAACTAAACATACTTCCCACTCAATCTAACAAATAATTTCAAATAAACAATGCATCTCCCATTTGCATAATTAATTTCATACGCCCCATTATTGAACACATGCAGAAACAGTTACAAGCAGAAACACACACAGACTGGACTCTCTCCCACACAAAATCCCTGCCATAACAAACTTACTGATAGTCTCCTACTGCATTCAACACTCATGTGTCTCCTAGACAACCCACTTCAGAAACATACAAGTACAAATCACATAAAATCATAGGAAGTTATTAGACTATTGGCCTTGAGGCCCTTATAAGCCTAGCCAAGAGTTTAGCCCATGTTTAGACAAGTCAGCACCCGATGCCCTTGACCAGCAGGGACACAGGTGGAATCCCAGGTATGTATTTTCTGTTTCCCATCCAGTTATCCAGGTAGCACTTAAAAAGGGGTAAAGAGGTACACTGCTTGATGTGGAGAGGAGTCTCTGGGACACAAATCTGTCCCGCCAACAAGTCCTATTGATGTCACAGACCAGACTGAGGCCACATGTGCGGGTTACTCGAGTGGAGCCTGACTTGTGGATATGCAGCAGTCCCATCAAGGCAGCGTCCAAGATCACCTTGTTTGCCAGAAAAAGGTCACCTCTGTGGAGTCTGTATGAAACTGTGTAGAGGGATATGGCTTTTAGCCTATCTGTGTATGGCAGATTTTTGAGGCCTTGGATTCTCCTGGTGAGGAACCTCTGTGGTTTCTCCAGCTACTGCATGTGCTTTGTGAGGTAAATGCCGAATGGGGCACTGTACTCAATAAGAGGCCTTATAATGGAAGAACACAGGGAAAGAATACAGGGATGTTATGACCTCCTTATTCCTGTATGAGATACCCTTACTTATGAGGTGGACCATGTAGAAAGCTTTCTGTACAATGGAAGCAACATGGTGGT
Organism: Protopterus annectens; assembly: GCF_019279795.1. Lineage (NCBI taxonomy): Eukaryota > Metazoa > Chordata > Ceratodontiformes > Protopteridae > Protopterus > Protopterus annectens. The sequence continues at coordinate 716,807,905 of NC_056727.1, read as the reverse complement.
CAAAAGTCAGCTTGCTATCAACCTGGGTGCCTAAATCCCTCACGACTGATTGCATGCTTAGGGTGTTGTTATTAATGTGATAATTTGTGGGGACGTCACTTTCCCAAAGGGGATGATGCATTTTTTGGTATTCATCTTGAGGCCATGTTTCTGACACCAATCATTTGTTTGCGTGAGATCCTCCTGGAGGATGGCTACATCACTAGGGGAATTGACGGCAGCGCCCAGCTTGCAGTCATCTGCAAATATGGTCAGCCATAGCTGACTAGTGTTGGCGTACACCTCAGAAAATTATATCCCGAATAACAGAGGCCACAAGACCGAACCCTTGGGTACTCCACTTGTTATGGGTCTACTGCTTGAGGTGGCTTCCCCTATTTTGACTAAGTGAGTTCTATCAGTCAGCCAGTTAGCTACCTATCTGGTAACATACAGATCGATGCTTACACACACACACACACGCACACGCACACACACACACACCACAAACCCCCGATCATTGCACATTTTCAAACATTCACACATACCAACTAGCAAATGCTTTACATATTATGCATTTAAATACTCATTATGAACACTAATGGCTCACCTGACATGATCAAACTCATCATTAACCTTTTGCCTGCAGGCATATCACTCTGGTAGACCCTAAACCTTTCTTATATAGTAACAACTTCACATGGATCACACCAGCAAAATCCATGACATTCAGTTACAACCTATGAATGATATCAAGATTATTGCAATTAGATACAAAAACAATTATGGAAGAGGTTAAACAGTAGGTTAAAATAATCTGAACTAATAAGTAAGTAAACACGAGTATGAATACAATCCAAACAGTGCAAAATGTAACACTCACTGAAATACACTACAGTTTCTAAAGGTACATTGCACAGGAACTCATTCAGAGGAGCACTAGCTAGTTAAGACTGAAGTAAGCTGTTGAGATGTGTTTCTGTGAATAAAAAGTGCATTTCCATTTATTCTCTAGGTTAGAATTCATCAGTGGGGGCTGGTGACTTCAAATCAAAGGGGGGGGGGGCTGCAGGAGACAGCTGAATGTGTGGGGTCAATTGGAAGGAGTGCAGCCAACTAGAAAGGGGAGGAGCTATGCTCAAAACCACAAAAACTAATTTTAATTAAATATGCTGCCCTAGGCGCCAAACCGTCATTATGAGAGTCCAATCAAGACAAAAATAAGTGTAGAAGAATAAAAATAGTTCAATGCATTGACTACATGACAGCTTACTTAATATCTAGATGGAAACAAAAGGTTGTGAGGCATGAAAAAATAAATTAATTTTTAAATACATTACTGGAATGCCAGTCAAAATCAAGTATAAGAAAAACAAGCAGCACTCAACTCAAACCACTTCTCCTTGCACTGCAGTTCTAATTATAATTTATATCCAGCTTTATTAAAGTACCAAGTAACATGCTGAAAGTAGAAATCTCTGTGATGCCCCCACCTGTAAAAATGTTTCTTATCCAGAAAAGACCTGCTGCCTGACAACTATCTACTTGTTTCATGGGGAAAACATGATCAAAGTAAAAAATTAAAAGCAAACAAGAAACAAGCTCAAGATACATTGCTTAAAGGATTACTGTACAGGTTATGAACCACACATGATTGTCATTCTGTTTAGTTTATGGGTGAAGCCTGTAGAGATGACTGGAAGTTTTCAACAAGTGTAATGAGTTTTTTAAAATAATCTAATCCTGTCCTTCAATACCCAAGACTTATACATTATCTAGTTAAGTATTCTCTGCATGGCAACAACAGAAATGCTTTCAATGTTAGCAATTCTTTAACAGTATGCTTATTAAAGCTTACTTGCATCTTACGATCTCAGACAAGCTTACCTTATGGTCATTAAAGCATTGCTACTTAAACACAGAGCAACAGGCACTTTCTGAGTAATAAGCATAAATCAACTGGCTTTTTGAATCAATCTGGCTTTTTGATTTTCTGAATCAATCTGGCTTTTTGAATATTTACTGCTTAGCGACTGCATCTTAGCCTGTTTATACAGCTCTGCATTCTATTTAAACTGTTTTTGTGTTGATTAACTGTTTTGCACTCTTAAAAAGTTATTTGTTGCTTAATTTTACCTGTAGGCTAACACACTCAAGTGTGCTAGCCGCTTAAAAGCATTTATAGCATTTACTGTCTGTTTTTTTCCTTGTCTGTTACTGATCCATTGCCTTATTAGGAAGGAGGGAAGTTTCTTTGCTTACCAGTGGGAGTGGGAAGCACTGAGCAGCCTTTTTGTCCGAATTGGTGAAGTTTCAGCCAGAAACTAGTAGTCCATTGGTCGTTTTGGGCCAATTCCTAGCTCCTTTCAGCCCCCTGCTATAAAACACGCTAAACACGCGTTTTCCAGCTTGTACCAACTCAGCACAGATCCTCGTGGTGGCCTGCAGAGTGATCCAAGCAGCAGAGAGCTAAAAGAGTGACTTTCTACCAGATATAAGTATTTTTGTGGCTTTCCCACTGTTATTAAGCTAGCGACTGCATTTCGCCTGTTTTACTGCTACTTTAAGTGATTTCTGCATTTTACACTGTTTATTGCACTTTAAGTTACTAATTGTTGCAAATTGTTTCTGTAGGCTACACACTAAAGTCGCTAGCCGATTTACAGCATTTATAGCATTTACTGTCTGTTTTTTTCCTTATCTCTGTAATAAAACAAAAAAATCTCTTGTTTTCCCACCTTACTGAACTAGAGTAGTCCAGTTTCAGAGTTGCTGATCCCTGGGCTTTGTTTTTAGTTCCTGTTACTGATCCATTGCCTTATTAGGAAGGAGGAAGTTTCTTTGCTTACCAGTGGGAGTGGGAAGCACTGAGCGGCCTTTTTGTCCGATTTGGTGAAGTTTCAGCCAGAAACTAGTAGTCCATTGGTCGTTTTGGGCCAATTCCTAGCTCCCTTCAGCCCCCTGCTATAAAACACGCTAAACGCGCGTTAGCGCGGAGTTGCCACTGTTGCACACAAGAGCAGTGGCGGTTAAACAAGGTTAAACTATTCGGGCCATCTAAATTCCACTCTTCAAATTTTCCCTTAGAACTACCTTCCTCGAGCTGTACTGCTGATCTAACCAGCATATCCTATAACTGAAAAGTTCATATCTACTTGATTCCCAAGTAGACTATTCTCTATCTGTAAAGTCTAGCACTTACTCCTACAGTACTTGCACCTTGATAAAGCACTTTTATTATAGATAGTACCCCACCAGCCTAAAACCCACTTCCCCCGGAGTCCTTTGAAAGTCTCTTTATCTACTACTTCTAGTATGTCGAGGGATCAGTTGCTAGTGTCCTCTCCAGCTCAACTGGTGAACCTGGGAATATTGAGGCAATGTTACAATTGCCTCATGTACACAGACAATCCTCTCCTTCTCCCACAAAACACAAATACATGCGAGAGATGCAACTATACGGCCAAACTGGAGGCTGAGCTCTCTCAACATAGGACTGGCAAGACCAGACAGGAGGAGAAGGTAACCACACACAATACATACCCAGTCACACATGGTACCATCACAACTTCAAATCATACACATACTCACACAAAGACATACTCGGAGGCTCTGATCAAAAATTTACCAAAACAGCAGAGGCCACCAAAGCAGACACCCAAACAACTACCACCTCACGACCCAACACATGCAACACATAGACCACACAGTCAGAGTGTCAAACAGTCACAGCCTTTAAGGCCAAACAAAATGCCAGACACACTTGTCATTGTTGATTCCATAGTCAGACACACTGACGTCCCACTCACCAGACTGAGTAAGGAGAAGGTCACAGTAAGCTGCCTGTCGGGCGCTAGAATCCGCCACATAACGCAAGCACTCAGGTCTCTCAACAGCAGGTACAAGTACGACTCAGTCACTGTCCACGCTGGTGTCAACGACCTGAGACGTACCTCCTTGGACTACATGAAAAGGGACATCGAGGAGCTCTCTGATTATGTAGCCCAGGCAGGTATGACCCTGACCTTGAGCAGTATCCTACCTTCACCTAGAATGATGCCACAATACAGTGATAAGATGATCAGCTTTAATAATTGGCTTAAATTCTGGTGTCATTCAAAGGGGATCCAATGTCTGTCTGCCTGGGATGACATGCTGGACAAGCCACGCTGCTTCGCAAGGGACGGCTTGCACTTGTCACCCCTGGGCTTCCGGATATTGGCAAAGGCTCTTGCCACCCCCATAGTGCCTTTTTTAGGCAAGGCTCAAATTCTAAACCTACCACCCTAGAACACCAAAAGGAAAAAACTAAGGGTAATGCTGCTCAATGCCAGAAGTCTCAATCTCAAGATGCACGCACTCGAGGCCCTTCTCAATATGGAGAACATCGATGTCTGTGCTGTGACAGAAACCTGGTTCAAGGCTCCTGAGAGCACCCCAGCACTAACAGGTTTCACCTCATATCATGCGTTCCGGCCCCAAAATCCGGACAACACCAAGAAAGGAGGGTGTCCATATTCATAAAGGACACCCACACCTCAAGGTTGGTGGCAACGCACGATGCATCGGAGACCATCCAGGTGCAATTAACCATAGGCAAGACTGCTCTGCAATTTGTAGCATGTTACAGGCCACCCTCTCAAACTCAGGAACCTCACATGGCCTTCCTGAAAACATTGGAGGGATAAATGTATCTCCAAACACCATCATACTAGGTGACTTCAACTACCCTAATATAGACTGGGAACACTACTCAAGCCCGAACACTCTAACCCAAAGATTCCTGGAGTTCATAAACTCAAATGCCATGGAACAACTAGTCACCATCCCCACAAGAGGAGAAAACATACTTGATCTCATCATCATGAACATGGGATCAAAATGTTCAACACCGAAGTATACCCCTCACTGGTGAGATCAGATCATAAACTAATCTCGCTGGAGGTCCTCATCCCGCCCCACCTGAAACAAAAAGACCACAGTGAAAAACTTCTCAAAAGCCGATTTCACACTTCTAAAAACTAGTGTGGTCTCCTTTAAGGCCCCTGAGCCAGTGGTAAACATTACTCAAACCGCTGAATCACTTACAAATGCCTTCTACCAGCACCTACAGGACTGCATGGATCAGGCAATCCCAAACAAAACTAAGACTCTCTGTACCAAAGGCAAGCATCCAGTCTGGTGGACCCCAGCCATAAACAAGCTCTACAACAAAAGGAGGAAGCTACTACAAGATAGAGCAAAATCCTTGAAAGGTAAGACACCTTTGATCATTATAAGTAAAAACTAAGAGCTCTCATAAAATCATCCAAGGCAAATTTTGAGAGAAAAATCGCCAAGGACTCTAAAGACAATCATAAGGCCTTCTTTAGCTATGTTAGAAACCTAGGAGGAAACTCCCAGATATGCTCAGAATTAGTTCAAAATGATGTGAAAATTACTGAACCTACACACATTGCTAACATACTGGCTGACAGGTTCAGTGCAAACTTCTCCCCAAAAGGAGAGATATCTATTCCAGAGGATTGTAGCCCCCAAACATCTCCAACGCCCAGGTGAGAACTGCCCTCACTAAGGCAAAAAACACAGCATCCATGGGACCGGATGGTGTCCCCGGCTGTGTGCTTCATGAACTCAACGAGGAATTAAACCCACAGTTAGGACAGCTGTTTAATCTTAGCCACACCTCAGGATACGTACCCAAGGAGTGGCGCACGGCGACTGTGGTCCCACTTCATAAGGGCGGTGCCTCCACAGACCCTGGAAATTACAGCCCCATTAGCTTGACAAGCCTTATCTGCAAAGCCATGGAGAGGATCATAATGGAACTCATAAATAAAGACATAGGGAACTTGCAGACTTTGGATCCAACCCAGTTTGGCTTTGTCAAAGGCAGATCCTGCCTCTTAAACTTGGTTGACTTTTTCGAGACAGTCACCAAAGCCATTGATGAGTGAAAGGCAGTCCATACAGCCTACCTCGACCTGGCAAAGGCCTTCGACACAATACCCCACTCAGGTATCATCGAAAAACTCATCAGCTTGAATGTAAACCCATACATCACAAGATGGGTTGCAAACTGGCTAAGTGACAGAACCCACAGGGTCAGAGTTGCTGGAGCCATGTCAGACTCAAAGCCTGTCACAAGTGGTGTCCCACAGGGCTCAGTCCTGGGTCCACTCTTGTTCGGCATCTACTTTTCTGAAGTACAAGCAAACACAGGAGGGTTATGGCTGACAAAGTTTGCAGATGACTGCAAACTGGCGCCATAGTCGAAAACACATCTGACACAGATATCCTCCAGAAGGGCCTCACAGAAACCGATAACTGGTGCCAGAGCCATGGCCTGAAGTTAAACGCCAAAATGCATAGTCATACCCTTCGGGAAAAACAAGGTTAGCCCTAGCTACCATATAGGTGGCAATCCACTGAGCACAGAAAGTCATGAGGGATCTGGGGACCCAAGTTGACAGTAGCCTTCGCTTGACACTCATGTTGCTAAAGTAGTTAGGAAAACCTTCTATATCGCCCACCTGATCATGAAGGGATTCACATCTAGATCAAGGGAGGTCATCGTCCCCCTGTACTCATCACTCATTAGACCTATGATTGAGTACAATGCCCTGTTCGGAATGTATCTGACCAGACACCTGCTGCAGCTTGAAAGGCCCCAAAAGTTCCTCACCAAAAGGATAAAGGGTCTCAAAAATATGTCTTATGCTGCCCGACTGAAAGAACTCCAGCTCTATTCAGTCTCATACTGCTTGCTCAGAGGTGACCTGTGCCTGACATATAAGGCCATGTCAAACCCAGATTTGATGAATATGCTTCACCTCAAAAAATCTAGCTCTCTCAGAACCACAAGGGCGGGAGACTTAAACCTTGACACGGTTATAAATAGAACTTGCTGGAGGGACAGATTCATCACCCAGAGACTCCCTATGCTGTGGAACAAAATCCCGGTACATGTGAGGCAGAGCACCTCGCTGGCCTTGTTCAAGAGGAATCTTGACCAATGGATGGGAGATCGCAGATATACCCCAGGGATTACTTCAGTGTCACTGCTTGACAGAGGCACAGAAAAATGATAGGCATAGTTTTTATTCAAACTAAAGGGGTGGTGAAAGCCACATAACTATGGGCTAGGCTTATAAATGCCCTTGGGCAGATAGCCTAGTATGAACCTATGAACAGTACAAAAATATGACAGAAACCAGACCATTCTGCAAAATCGAGGACAGAAAAGCCACTGTAGTACTTGTGTCTACCTTGGATGGGGGGACACTCTGCACATTTACACTGCATAACTACTCCTTGCCTTGCTTGGACACATCCAGAGTCACTACATGGGGGAGTGGGGTGCAACAAGTATGTCACAATTTGAAATGTCTCTGATTGACTGTGATGGCCCTGACACATTTGTCATACCTCTCAACCTCATAGCAAGAAATCTGGACAAAGCCATACATAGAAGTGGGACAAAGGCCCAAAAATAAGGACAATTTTTAAATATTGCTCTTATAAACTTAGAAAGATAATAGAATAGGTCTTGCATTAGTATGAATTTGCTGAAGGGTATGAAATCTGAAACTCAAATGTCTGTCATTATTTTCTAACTTCAGTCTTTAATGATTTGTCACTAATTTGCCAAAAAAACACAATTTTATGAAAAATGGACCGAAAATGTGATGCAAAAATATAAAATAGCCACACAATACAGCTGGGAACTGTCAAAGAAGGGACACTTTAATATTAGTACTGCTAACTTGAGCAGCTGACAAAATAAAAGAATCTACATGCATTTCTGAAATAAAAGTAATCTATAACTTTGATTATTACAGTTATTTCTTAACTGTAAACCCTTCATGTTTTCTTCCAAAATTGCTATTTTGCAGAGGGCTTATTAGGGGGAAGAGCAACATTTTGAGCCAAAATCGGGGACAGTTGAGAGGTTGGCTATGCCTAATTCTATAAAGCAATTTATTTGCATGTACCTCTCAACCTGTTAATGCAGTAAATTTGGACAAGGCCAAATATAATGGGGGAACATATAAACAGTACTAAATATTGCTCTTGTATAAACAGACAGTTGACAGAATAACATGTCTTACTTTAGCATGCATTTTTCTGAAGGTTATGAAGTCTGAAACTCATTGTATCATTATTTAGTGACTTAATTCCTAAATGATTTGCCAGAAAACTACAAAGTTTGTGAGGAACAAATCAAAAATAAGAAGCAAAAATCTATTCATTCTTTGAAAATCTGGACAGTTGGGAGGTATAGTTCAGCTGGGCCTGTCTGAGTTTGCCGCCCTTCCCCCTCACAAAATCATGGTCGAATGGAGCCTCTGCAGCTATTCCAATGATCCATTACTTGGCTATTTCACTCCATTTACCATAAACACTAATGTGCATACTGCTTTACTTCTATGATGATTTGGACTTCATTTGAAAGTTTTATTTTGCATTTTACAGCACAAACACTAAGACATCTGCTAAACAAAGCAATGCAATCTCACAATGAAAACAGACTTAGCATTAGAACTTCTCTGCCCTTGAAACTCACATTCATTGAAACAGCATTGAAACCCACATTCAAAGAAAATACATTTTGCCAGTGGCAGATAAAGATTAATTTTGGGCTGTTTTCAAATCATAGGCCCCTTGCATATAAAACATACATGTCCTCTTTGATACACCTTCCTGATTGTAGTAAATTATATTCCTTGTACAATAAAGTACAGTTGTTAGAGGGCATTTTAAATTTGTTTTGAACATTTTCCCAGTAAGCAATGAAACAAAATGCATGCACCCATAATGACAAAACTGCCCAGTTCAGAACATTTCCATAATAAAAGTCTACTCAGAATTCTACAGTCCACCATTATCAGTAAATATGCACAATTCTACAGTCCACCATTATCGGTAAATATGCACAATTCTACAGTCCACCATTATCAGTAAATATCCACAATTCTACAGTCCATTATCAGTAAATATGCACAATTCTACAGTCCATTATCAGTAAATATGCACAATCTCTGAAGAAGTAAAAGTCATCTATATAATTCCACATTAAAGAAATCTGTAACTAATGAAGAGGTTGCAGCTAGCAAACACCTTTATATTTCATGGTTTCATTGAAAAATAAAGTGTTTGTTGCCCCTGAGGAATAAATTGCCTATATTACATTAAAAAAATGATAAGCTAGTAATAATGCAAGAGGAAATGGATGGCAAACTGATAACAGGCTCATAGTTAGTATCTTCACCAAGGAGGATATTCTCAGTACGGCAGCATCCACCCCTTGTGGGAGTAGAACCCACAGCCTTCTTCATCAAAAGCAAGTACACAACCTGTTGTGATATTAACAATGCAAGCCAACTCAGCATAAGCAGCACTAAACTTCTCTTCCCCTGCAGCTCTCAGCTCCTTGTAAAATCTACTCAATACTCAACTGCATCTCAACTTCGCAGCACAAGTAATCTGGAAAAAGCAAAAATTTACTGGGGGGGGGTCAAAAGCCCCAAAACCAGGGACACATTAAACATTGCTTGTATAATCTTGGAAAGTTGCTAGAATAAAATGCTGTGTTACCAGTCAGAGCAACATACCACTACGCCAAATCAGCTGCTTTGTGAAAGAGAAATGCTGTGTTACCACCATACATTTTACTGCCAAGGTCCCTGTGCAAAACAGTCAGAGCAACATACCACTACGCCAAATCAGCTGCTTTGTGAAAGAGAGGAAGACAAACTTAAATGGCTATCATTTAGTGAATTCAGTTCTCACCATAGCTGTCAACCTCTTAGTGCAAAACAACTGGACAAATCCAGTAATGAGGGAATACAGCCCTCAAACATTTTCAGTGAATTCAGTTCTTGCCATAGCTGTCAACCTGAGCACAAAAAAAACAGGACAAAGCCAATAATGAGGGAATACAGTCCCAAAAATAGGGACAAATTTCAAATATTCATCTTATAAACTTAGAAAATTGCTAGAATAAAAGGTTGTGTTATTATGTATTTTCTGAAGAATATGAAGTCTGAAATTCAAATGCCTGTCAATTTTACTTCTGACGGAACAAAAACAATTTTCAGCAGAGGCCCCAGGGAGAAATACTGCAGACACATGTCTCTGTAAAATGGCAGGACACCAGAGCAAATCCACACAGGGAGGAGATGCGGACTTCACACAGAAGGCACCCCACCCAAGCATCAAACCAGAAAACCTATAGCTGTGAGGCAACAATGCTACTACTGCACCATCAAATATGTAAGGAATTAAACATTCAGAAACCTGAAGTCTGAAATTCAAATGCCTGTCAATTGTATTTAACATTTGTTAACCAGGACAGTCTGACTTGGAACAAAAAAACAATTTTCAGCAGAGGCCCAGGAAGAAATAATGCAGACATGTCTTTGTAACATGGGAGGACACAAAAGCAAGCCCACACAAACACAGGGAGAAGATGCAGACCCCACACAGAAGGCACCCCAGCCAAGAATCAAACCTGAGAACCTACAGCTGTGAGGCAACAATGCTACCACTGCACCATCAAATATCAAGCATTTAAACATTTAGAAACCACAGATATCATGAGGAACAGAACAGATCAAATATAAGGCAAAAATCTGCAATTTTTTTACAAATGATGGTGGGTAGGGAATTCAGGCCCTTAACACCTGCATACAAGGTACAGGGTTCAAGCCTGAGGTATTCCCTTCACACCACCATGAGTCTGCTCTAGCCACCAGTATATAGCAACTGGGGCATTACACACACACACACACACACACACACACACACACACACACACACACACACACACACACACACACACACACACACACACTCTACCTTGCCGCCGATATCCAAACAGACTCTTTGCCAGTATTCCTTGCATGATTGGTCCATCCCAAAGTATTCCTTGCAGTCCAAATCCGTGATTGGTCCTGCCTGCGACTGCTGCAGTCCAGAGTGCCTCCATTTCATGAAGTCACCGCCACACAAACTGCTGGGCATCTTGGGGCTGAGATGCCTTTCCCCCTATCTAGACTGCTGAGAAAGCAGTCTGAGAGCATGTGCGCATGCGTACACTTCCGGGAATTTACAGTTTTTGATTTTGTGTTTCTCTGTTCTATTTTTATTTGTTTTTTAGGTGGGAGGGCTGCAGTCATATAGCACGAGCTGCCCCTGGAATTCATCACCAGTTTAGTGGTAAAGGCACTGCATGTCATAACTGAGCAGATGGCTATAGACAGTAAATTCAAAGTCTTCAAGCCATACACTGAAAGAACTTTGTTATCACCCTTAAGAAAAGACAGAAGCACAACTAATGAAAGAAACATAATGGCTGATGACTACAGGGTCCAAGATTGTAATTAAAATAGAAAACCGTGAACTTGCTTTATCAGCAAATGCACACAGCACATTTATGATTGCAAAAATTAAACTTTAATAACTTATAGAATAACTCATCCCAGGGTTAATTCATCCAGCTTATAGGACTGCTGCATGGTACATGCCATATAACTGGGAAAATCACAGTCTATCAACCAAACTGAAAACAGATGCATCCCCCCCCTCTATATACACACACACACACACACACACACACACACACACACACTCACAGTACATATATATATATAGCTGTTAACCAAACTGAAAACAAATGTATTCTCTCTCTCTCTCTAGATATATATATATATATATATATATATATATATATATAGATAATAATTAAATCAAAAGGTGCTTCAACAAAGTATTAGTTTAAGGTTGTGCACACTTATGCAACCAGCTTATTGTACATTTTTTATATTTTTTCCTTAACAGATTTGTTTGTTTTTCAATTGAATTGTACAGGTTATAGGTCACATTAAAGGTGGGAAAAGTTTTGAAATGATTTATTGTGGTCTCATTTTTTATATCACAAAAACCTGATATTTTAACAGGGGTGTGTACACTTTTTATATCCACTGCATATACATACATCTCTCTCTTTCTCTCTCTTTATATATATATATATATATATATATATCCATACATATATATATAATGTATATGTATATATATATATATATATATACACACACTACATCTCTATATACAGAAATGTAATCGGAGTAATTCATAAGGGCTAGCTGCATTGTCAGCAATGACAAGGATTTCATAAAGGAAAGCACAGAAATGAAAAACGTGTTCCTGGAGAAACACTACCCCCCCCCCCCCCAACCCTACTGGACTCAATAGCCAAAGACATCTGGGATAACAGGCATGCCAGACACCAGCCAATCCTGAGATACAGCTTTGCTGACAAAGAAAATGTAGCCCTGGACCACACCCCCTATTCCCCCTACCTATGTCATTGGATACCACCAGGCTCAGACACATTATCAAGTGTAAATGGAGCATTATCCAAGAAAATCTTGGGCTCAACCCCTACATTATGCTACAAAAAAATCAAGGTCCAGCAAGGACGTGGTAGAAGCAGACCACAAGCCCAGAATAAACGGAGACTCACAAAGCAATGTGATGCACCAATGCGGAAATCGCATCTGATGCAATTAAACGTATATATATATATGTATATGTGTATATATATATATATATATATATATATATATATATATATATATATATATATATATATATATATATATATATATATATATATAGACATACACATATATGAACAATGTGCATATATAAATTTCCTCACAGAATAAAAATCACAGCTTTGTTTTTTTTTTTTCATATACTGTAATTCCCTATGCCAAGAAAGATATTGACAAGGGGAAATTTTGCTAGGGTACTTGGGAAATTCCCCTACACTTCTCATTTGGCGTCAGCACTTCTGTCAAGAACATTGCTGGTGCCTTAATCACAATGACAGAGCAGTGCAATGTTCAGAGGAAGCTGCAAATGATAACGTGGTTGAAACAAGGATTGACAAAGACTTTGAAATAATGCATCCCCCAAATGAGAGGTCTGCCTAACAAGGTATTAGAGGATATGAGAAGACAGAATGAACCCACTGACTATTCTCTTGGGTGTAAAGGAAAATATTGCAGAGGAAAGCAACAAATCTGAGACAGACACTTTTATAGCTGATACTTTGGACGATGGTGTGGTGGTCAAACTTTACAAAGTGTTCTCACCACAAAAAATGGAGATATACAAAGTACTTCAAAGACAATTTGAGAGTGTTGTAGCTACAAGGAACAGTGATCAGACAGTGTGTTGCAGAACTTTTCATCTAAAACTTCTGGTATGAATTAATTCAAAAAGAGACTTGCCTTTTGTCAGGTAATATGTATGGGGCAATATAACTGCTCCATTATCGAGAAGTTAGAGCTTTTATATGCTTATGGAAAGAGTCAGTCTGTGACATTGTTTTTTTTTTTTTTTTTACTATTATGGAGAAGTTTATAAGGGACTGTGAAACAAAAATCAAATGAACATACATGAAATGACTTTCGTTTTTTTCTTTTTGGTGCAAAATTTTCATGTAATAAAAAGAAAAAAGAAGTTATGTACTCACCATAACGTTCCATGTTTGTAATCCATCTCGCCCTTCATTCTTACATATGGGATCGGAGCCGATCCTTGGCTCCAACTTGGCCTATTTACAAGCTGGAAGTCTTCTAGTTGGCTCGTGGCTAGGTAGGTATCCCATGGTGCACCAGTACAATCCCCAGATCTTGTTTGCTACTAACTAGGAGAAATAATAACAAACATACAGAAAGAAACCAATACTAAAAAGTTTCCATGAAAAAATTATAACAATATTTTTCTGTCTCCAGGTACTTCCAGGATGGGGGTAGGAGGGTGAGTTTGTAAGAATGAAGGGCGAGATGGACTACAAACATGGAACGTTATGGTGAGTACATAACTTCTTTATGTTTTGTATTCCTATCTTGTCTTCATTCTTACATATGGGACAGTGTCCCTAGTGCCTTATTCTTGGGGGGCTCAAGGAAAAATACTCTCGAGTACCACAGAACCAAATGATGCTCTATCTCTGGAGGTTAAATCCAATTTGTAATGAGTAATACAAGTATAAGGGGTAGCCCACATTGCTGCTGCACAAATATTATCAAGTGGTACCCTGGCTTGAAAGGCTGCAGAGGTAGACTGAGATCTGGTAGAATGAGCCTTGACTTTAAACGGTAAGGGTCTACCCTCAGAGTTGTAAACATAAGCTATACAGCCAGAAATCCAATTAGAGAGTGTTACTTTGGAAACTGGTAAGCCTGACCTGGATTCGGAGAAGGAAATAAATTGATATGATTTCCTTAGTCCGGTGCAAATAAAAATGTAATTGTCTATGGACATCCAGCTGATTAAACCTGTATTCAGCTGCATTGGAATGATTTGGAAAGAACACCGGAAGTTCTATGGATTGAGTCAAGGTGGCATGGGAACAGACCTTGGGGACAAAGGAAGGATTAGTATGAAGAGACACCCTGTCTTTGTGAAAAATCAGGTAAGGGGATTTCACAGACAATGCTTGCAATTCTGACACCCGTCTGGCCGACGTGATAGCCACCAGAAACAAAGTCTTCCAAGACAGGAAATTCAAAGGGGATGAATGAGAAGGCTCAAAGGGTGGAGAAGTTAATTTGGATAATACAAAATTTAAATCCCATGAGGCAACAGGTTCTTGAAAGGGGGATCTTAAAGTGGCACCTTTAAGGAAAGTTTTGCACAGCCTATGTGACATCAGATTAGAATCTTGAAAGCCTAGATGAAAATTTGAAATTGCTGCCAGTTGAACTCTGATAGTGGCAGCCGCAAATCCCTGGTGAAAAAACTCATACAGGAATTCCAAAACCACTGGAATGGAGGGAGTGTAAGGGTCAGCATTCATTTTCTCCGCCCAGAGAGAGAGAATCTTCTTCATTTACTGGAATATATTCTCCTAGTGGAAGGTTTATGAGAAGGTGTAAGGATATGAGTCACGGAGGGTGAAAAATCGTGACGCCTGACTAGGGATGGAACTGGAGCAGCCATGCTGTCAAATTGAGGGTGTGTAAGAAGGGGTGAAGCGAACCTGACATGTGAGTCAACAGGTCTGGAACTGGGTCCAGAATCCAAGGATCATCTAGGAGAAGAGGCTTGAGGAAGGGGAACCAAACCTGACAACGCCAGTAAGGAGAAATGAGGATCAGTTTGCTTCCCAGCCATTTTGCTTTCTGAATAAGCTTGGGAATGAGAGGGAATGGTGAACAAGTGCGTCTCTCGGTGACTCCATTGGAGGAGGGATGAGGGAGAAGTAGCTGCTGCATTTGGCATTGATTGGGCTGGCAAAGAGATCGCAGCAAGCCTGTCTCCATCTGCGGAAAATCTGTTCCGCTGTTTCCTGTTTCAGAGACCACTCATCAGGATTGCCCGGCTGAGCTTGTCGGCTATCACAGTGGTTGTCCCTGGAATGTGCATTGCCACCAGAAAACTCTGGGAAGAAATCACCCATTTCCAGACTCAAATGGCCTCTCAACAGAGTGGGTAAGATGTGGTTCTGCCCTGTTAGTTGATATACCATGCTACCGACATGTTGTCTGACTATATTGCAATAGTCCCCAGAGACAGAAGGTCATGAAGTGCTTGCAATGCCAGGAGCACTGCCCTTATCTCTAGAACACTGATATGCAGGTGAGCCTTGTGATCTTGCCATATGCCTTGGACAGTCCTGCCTATATAATGCCCCCCCCACCCTATCTGTGAGGCATCCGTGGTCATAGTGGCAATGGGTTGGTGAGGAACAAATTAAGTGCCCGTGGTTAACTGATTGGGTAGAGTCCACCAAATGAGCTCCTTCTTGCAAGAGTCTGTCAGCAGAATGTGATGAGATAATGATAGGTGCTGAAAGGACCACTGGGGCAACAGGAGCCACTAAAGAATCCTCATGTGTAGTCTGGCTAGTGGCACTAGTAATATGGTGGAAGCCATGGTCCCTAGAAGCTGCAGAACAGTCTTGGCTTTGACCTTTCATAAGGGGAGAAGATGATGAATTTGAAGAACCAGATTCTGTGCCCTTTCTACAGGAAGATGAGCCAACATGTCTACTGTGTCTATCTCTGCATCTATAAACATCACAAAGTGAGAGGACAATAAGATTTTTCCCAATTTATAGAAATTCCCAGCTTTGCTCAAAGCTGAATGGTAACGTCCCCAGTCTGAAGAAGTAAATGCCTGGTGGGGGTCAGTCAAGAGACTGTCCAGATATGGAAACACCTGGAATCCTCGATGCCTGAGGTGAGCTGTCACTACTGCCACACACTTGGTGAACACCCTGGGGGCTGGTGAAACCAAAGGGCAGAGCATTAAACTGGTAATGATTGGCTCCCAGACAGAAGCATATATGACTCCTCAATGCACTGTCCATTTTTATGTGGTAGTAGGTGTTTTAGAGATCTATTGAGCACATCCAATTGTCTTTCCTTAATGACGGGAGTATAGACTGCAGTGTCACCATTCGTAACCTGTCCTTCTTTACTGATTCATTCAATCGGCTGAGGTCCAAGATGGGCCTCCAGTCCCCTGTACGTTTTGGCACTAAAAAGAATCTGGAGTAAGTTCTAGATCCTATCTGGTCTGCTGGGACAGCTTGGATGACTCTTTTTGAAAACAACTTGTTGACCTCCACAGTTCCCTGATCCCTGTGATTGGGTGGAACATCCGGGATCCTTTTGGGAACAAAAGGTGGAAGAGAAAAGGGTATGACATAACCTCTGGTAATAATTCTTTGTGTCCACTTGTCTTGAGTGATACCCAGCCAGGCTTCTGGATACAAAGAAATGCGACCCCCAACCAGCCCCAGAAAAGTACAGTCGGGCCCCACATCAGAAGCGCTGGTAAGGCCGTCCCCGAAAGGAATCGCGACCTCCCCAGTTTTGCGGTGTGGCCCTGCCTCTAGGGTGACATCTACCATTTCCTCCTCCTCCTCCTCTGCCTCTGAAGGAGGAGTCACCCTGTGCATCCTGGAAAAACCTCTGTGACTTCTTGAACCACATTTTACTGCCCCTCTGACCCTTCGGATATGGTCTAGAGGGGACAGTAAAACATACTCCCATGGCAGAGAGTGTTTTTTCTTCTTGCTCACACTGGGTGAGAGTGTCCTTTACCTTTGGTCCAAAGAATGAGAAACCGTCGAAGGGGGCATTGATAAAGGTAGACTTGAACGGTTCTGCAAAATTACACAAACGCATCCAGGAATGACACCTTAGGGAAATTCCTGACCTACTGTTCTACTCGCTCCATTGGCTGCATACGAGATAAGTCTCATGGACGAGTTGACGATAGAGTTCAAGGTGGACAACTGGGCAGACACCTTGTCATTGACTCCCTCAGTGCATGTACCTTGTAGAGAATCACCTAACTCTTTAAGGAGATCTCTCTGAAGCCTCGTGAAGTGTGTAAGGTAGTTCAGTGATCTAAGGGTAAATGCTGCTGAAGAAAAGATATGTTTCCCGTATCTGTCCATCATTCGAGACTCCTTATTCGGCGGATGAACAGAAGTCATCTCTGGTAGCTCCTTCTTAGTGGCCACCTCCACCACCAGGGCATCTACGGGAACACCTTTAGGCAAAAAATCCTTTTCTGAGGGTGCAGAAAGAAACTTATTCAGTCTCCTGGGGACTGGCTCCATGGCATCAGGAGCATCCCACACCTTTCGACTAACTAGCTCCATCAGTTCATCAAAGGGTGGAGACACCCAAGAGGCTGAAGGTTGAGACCTGAAAGCCTTCAGGTATATTGACTTCTCATCAGAAGGGGTGACAGTGGGCCAGCCACACCTCTGTTTAAGGATTTCCAGGATGTCTACGAAGGAGACATCAGAGGATTACTTGGGGGACCCCTCTGACTCCTCGAGGTCAGTGTCAGAGGTCAGAGACTCATCATGGGAGTCAAAATTATTCCTCTTACATGTTCTTTTCCATGGGGGCTCCTCGGAAGGATATTCCGGGGTGGTCTCGGAAAAGTGTGGGCCACTGGCCGGTGGCTCCTGAGGCTGAGGATCTCTGCTGTCCATGGAAAGAGTAGGAGCTAAGACAGAAGTAGGTGCCTAAGGGAGAAGAGTGTTGGTATCCGTGGTAGGAGCTGAAGATCAGGACAGCACACTCCTTATCATCTCGAATACTGACCTCTCCGGTCCCAAAGACCTCCCCGGCTCTGAGGAGACCGAGGATACCATCGGTTCCAGAGCCATCAGCTCTGAGATAGATGTAGGATCCAAACTCACCCTCACCGATGCACCAAGAGGGAGACTCAGAACCGAAAAGGTTAGGTTCCAGGCATCCCTGTCGGGGCTGACCGGGGAGCTTTGTCTCCTAGACACCACAGATGGCACCGAGTGTGTCAGAGCAGAACTCTGCTCCAAAACAGCCACAGGGGAGCTGGAGCAGAGGGTTCCACCAGTGGTAGCAAGCACTCCGGCTCCAAAAGGCCAGCATGGCTTGGAGGAGGAATGACTGAAGGTGGTTTAATGGACTCAAGTGGCACTGGAATCAACTGGGTCGGAGCCAACAACAATTTCGGTAAGGTAGACGACTTCAAAAGTCTCAGTACTACCCTCTCCACATCTTCTTCTGATAAAATCCTGGAAGACCTGGAGGACAGAGTAGGAGAACAGGATCTTTGCAGTATAGGTGACTTCAATGTAGAGGAGACTGGCGGAGGTTCCATAGACTGGCTCCGAACAATACTCTCAGAAGTTGGCTCCGAACTACTTGGCACTAACCCTGTAATCACAGTACAACTATCAATCAGCACTGAACTCTGTGGAGCCGATGAGACAGTGGACTTATCAGACTTAGTAATTTTTAGAGGTGGCTCCGAGACACCAGCCGGTGCCTGGGAGGGCTTCTTAGAAGACTTAGACTTTTTTTTTTTTAGATCCCTGAGATCTAGAAGAAGAGGAAGAGCTAGCCATATCTTCCTCAAAGGAAGGTTGTAGAAGGTCTTTTAGGATGAGCTATTTTTTTCTTTCTTGCATCACCCTAGCACTGAAAAAGTGGCAAAATAAGCAAGTTTCCTGTAAGTGGATGGCCTCCAGACAGTAAACGCAGTTACTGTGGCCATCCATTATAGACATCTTCTGTGAGCACTTTATGCATTTCTTAAAGCCAGATGGCTTATGGTCCTTGCTTTCTTTAGACATTCTCACAGAAAGAGCTCACACACACAGAAAGAAGGGGAGAGGACTAGGTCCTCTAATTTAAATGGGCCTAGCCCTACAGGAAGAGAAAGACACCATGAGGACTAGGTCCTCTAACTTAAATGGGCCTAGCCCGGGTAGGAAAGGGGATGGAAAACTAGGTCTTCTAACTAAAACAGACCTAGGGGGAAGTAACAATAAGAAAGGTCATCACACACTCAACAGGAAAAGTGCAAATTTCAAATGTATTCAACAAGGAAAACAGAACCTCGTTCTGTTAACAACAGTAACAAATTAGCGAGCAGAAATCCACAAAAAACTAAGACTTATGACTATTAAACAACACACAGCCTGACTGCAAAAGGCACTTACAATGACTAAACTCTAAATATTAAACACGAAAAACCAGCACACAGGATACCAAGTACTATGAAGCCAAAAGGCCAAATGTACAAAAGAAAATGCACACAAACAGCGCACTTATAAATGCTACTATTCTAACTAGCAAACTACACTAACTATGAACCATACAAAGATATAACAATACTTTTAAGTAGAAAAAGTCCAAAAAACTTGTATAAACTTTCAATAAATTGAAAAACTTAGCCAGAGCCAAAGAAAAGCACAACCAAACTCGTCGACATAGCAAACGAGATCTGGGGATTGTACTGGTGCACCATGGGATACCTACCTAAGCCACAAACCACCTAGAAGACTTCCAGCTTGTAAAGAGACCAAGTTGGAGCTAAGGATTGACTTTGATCCCATATGTAAGAATGAAGGCGGGATAGGACTACAGAACATCTTCCGTTTCATTTTGATCTGAAGATAATTAAGGAAAGAGGTTAAAAAAAAACTTACTTGTGGACTTAATATATCTCAGCTATATGCATTCAAAAATATGGACAACAGAAATCTATGAACTGTGGGTTAGGATGGCATGGTTACTTTGCATGTGAAAAATGAAAAGATTAACATTTATCTATTATGATTTCTGGAGTGGGGGTAATGCATTTTGCAATATTAGGATCAACCAAAACCTCCCTTTCTTTTTTCTACTGTGAATCAAGTAATAATTTAATTAAGGACTATGATAAAAGGAGGTGCCCTCATTGTGGGGGATCTGGGTTTTCTCTTAAGAGCTGTAAACCTGTAAGGCAAGGAAAACACAAAAGTGCACACTGACAGAGTTGTGTATTAGGAGATGGGATAGGATGGGTACTATGATTTTGTTGGGGATAGACTCCCATTTGTCTAATTTTATTTTAAAGAAAGGAAGTTAGGTAGAGAAGAAGGGCATAGTGTGTCAGACAGAGAGCTAGGGAAGAGTTAAGGATTTTTTTGACAAAATATGAAACACAGACAAATTAGATGGGCACACTATGGTGGGAGGGGGAAACAAAACATACAGAGGCAAAAGGGAGGGGTGAGGAAGACAGCCAATATTCACCCCAGCAAGGAGGGTCTAAAATATCCTCCTGCTCCGATGACTCTAGGCAGGGTAACCCCAATGGTGTGGTGATGGAGGCCACCAGTGGCTCAACGGTAGGAGCCAACCAGGGCAGTAAGATTTTTCCTGCTGGAGAAGAGATTGATAAAGACCCCATTGCCTCTCCATGGCCCGCTCCCACATGCTGAAGACAAATGGTCCTGGCTTACCAGGATGCTATGTACCAGGGGCCCACAGGGGTAATGCCACTTCAACCATTTCCCTGTGAAACAGCTCCCAGGTGGAGAAGGGAAGGTGGTGATTTTTTTCCTCACCTAGGAGGCTTAACATTGACTTGTCCTAGGTACTTCTGGACCTGCCGAAGACAGAACATAAAAGGGAAAGAAAGAAAGAAACGTATGGACAAAATATAAGTAGGATCCTGGAAAGGAGAGCAAGAGAGAGAGACAGGGAAATGGAGACAACAAAAGGACTCATATGTGTTAAGTAGCAAATACCGTTATTTCAATGACACAAAAATGAGAGAAGCAACATTTTATTCTTGAATATGAAACTGTCGTGTATTGGTGATGCTAATTTCTGACAAGTACTGATGGATGTTCAGATCTGCTTTCATTGCTATTACTGCTTTCGCTATAATATAACTAAATAACTGTATTAAGTTTTGCAATGAACCATCTGCAATTAAATCATGCAACAGTAAATACTGGCAAGTACTACTTGAGGTTTAGGTATGCTTTCACTTCAAAAATATTCATTACTGACTTGCTATATTTTCGTCTACTTGACTGATTTACCATAATAAAGTCACAAATATCTCAATGAATATATGTATATATACTGACCACTTTGTGATGCTGTAAGTATGATAGCCTGAGAAGTTGAATAATAATGCAATGCCATTTTCATTTTTATGACACATACATATCTATTGTTTCCTTTTGTTGTGTAAGCCCACACTTACAGGGTCTTAAGACCAACTGGACCACTCTCCTCTGGAAATGGTCGCTATTATACGTCACTTCCTCAGGAGCTACAGGGATATGAAAAAAACACAAAAGACAAAGTGAGTGGATTACTTATCCTGAATATGTAAGCATTGTGCCTTAAATAATGGGCATAGATGGGCTTTTTGTAGGGCCAGTTATGACAAAATTGGAATATATCAGAAAGGGATTGCGTTCTGAAGTTTGTTTGGATTATAGATAGAGTGACACTTTAGGAGTCTATAATTTCTTATATTATTTGACCAATGTCTATGTATCCCTGGTTCTCAGTAAATCAGATTTGTTCAAATCACTGTGGTGAATTTGTTTTTTAAATAAATTGTGTAGGAGGACTAGAAATTTATGGACAAAATATAAAAAGTATCCAGGGAGAAAAACTTGCTCAGAAACATGATGGTCAAAATAAATTTAGGAAACTAGTGAGGGTAATGAGACAAAGTATGAGGAGAATTTGGCTACCAATACTGTGCTAAAGAATAGCTTTTTATAGTCACCTGAACGGTATAAGAGAGATATTACAGGTAAGTACTAGGCTAGCTGCCCTCGTGGGCCATTTTAAACCTAGCCAATTTCCCTTAATGCTGGTTTTACTATTAGAACTCGGGATAAATTATAATTAGGTAATGATTCAATGGTAAACTTATTTTTGAAACATTTTGTCTGTGGTGATAAGACAGTGGTAAATGATAACAGTTTAGTTGTAACCAAGGGTGACTTATCTGGCTCTTTTCTGACTCAGTTCTGATACATTACTAAGGATGATCAAGCCAGGTTCAGCTGTAGATCCAGATAGCATTAGTGGTATTTTCTTGTAAGCTATTAAATATTACTTCATGTTTGTGTTAACCTGTTCAAAAATCCTTGCAGGCAGGCTATGTGCCTACTATTTGGAAAATGGCACATGCTATTCTGGTGCCCAAGGGAGGCTATCTTTGTAAGGAAGAGAATTTCTGGCCTATTTGTCTTGTATCTATTGTGGGAAAGTGCTTTGAGAGGGTAATGTTTGAGTATATCACTGGAATAATAGGTGACAGTTGAGATTAGACAACATGGATTTGTTGCTGGAAACTCATGTAGTACAAATTTACTTTCTTTTTATGGTTTTCTGTGGAAGACAGTAAATAAAGAGCTGGCTGCTGGTGTTATTTATCTAGACATGTTAAAGGCGTTTGACACCATGCCACATCACAGGGTTTTTTTCATCATATTAACGAGTATGTGATTAGATGGATAGGAAAGTGGTAGGACAAGATGGAATGTATCTTGTCTGAAGACAAGGAGGTTAAGGCTGGTGTACCACTGGGTTCTGTGTTGGGACTTATCCTATTTGGAATTTTTATGGCAAGTTTTCCTTGTGACAATAAGTTTTGGTTGAGTAAATATGCTGCAGATTCCAACACTGGCACCATAATTACTGATACTGCTGACGAGTTTTCTTTCCAAACTTATTTGGAACCTATATAGATGCATGAGCAATATCTAATGGTATGAAGTTTAATGATGATGAGATTTGTCTGATGGATTTTGGGTCAAGAAATCACAACTATCCTTTTGCTTTAGATACTTTAAGGATTAAAGAGGTACGTGTTATTAGAGATCTGGGGGTAATAACTGATAACACTCTTAGTTTTGATTCTCACTTTTTGGAGGTTGTTAGAAAATTTTATTTTGAGATGAGAACCATTTTTAGGTCTGTTGCTAGCAATGACAAGATGGTTTTACTTCCTATTTTTAAAACTACTATTAGACCAATAATGGAATATTCTGGCTCCCATTTGTGTGTTTAATAGTACCAAGTTATGTTGACTGGAAAGACTTCAAAAGCACGTTAACAGGAAGATACATGGCATGAGAGGTTTGAATTATAAAAATAAGTTAATGGAATTATCATTATACACCATTAAATATAAAATGGTAAGAGATTATTTGATTCATATTTTCAAATGCGTTAGTAATGGTAAGTTTATTGATGGTGTGGGTATTATAAGAAGCAGCATTCACTAAATACTACGAATGATAATTTTTTAGTTAATATAAATGTTGGTAGAACGTCTGTGTGGTATAATTTGCTTATGTGGTAGAACTATATTCCTCTAAGTATTAGGTATCCAAAGTCTGTCAGTACTTTCGAGTGCAATTTGGATCAGTGGGTAGGTTTAAGACTTTTTTGATCAAACATTTTTTGGAAGCAAGTTCTTTAAAAGCCTTTCCAGGGGGTCTATATTAGATGAACGAAAGTTCATGTTAGCGAATGCTCACATGAGCAAATATTGCGATACTCGAAACCACAATTGAGAGATTGTGGTACAGTGAAGATGGGAATATTTGCCCTTTCCTCACTGTAGTGCGATCTCGGAGTTGGAATATATATTTGGGGGTGTGTGTGGGGGGGCGCAGCCCCCCACAATTGCAGTTTCAAGTATCTGGATATTCGCTCATGTGAGCGTTCGCTAAGATGAACTTTTGTTCATCTAATATAGACCCCTACCAGGCATTGTGCTTGTATTGTGAGTATTAAACTTCAAAGGACTGCAATATTTCCTGTTTCTTTTTAATTTGCTAATATAGCATAAGGTATGACAACACCTTCCTCCCTTGGAAACACAGTATGTTACTCTGTAAATGTATGGAGAGTGGGCCATAAGGAAACTGTATGATAAAATTACTGTAAATGCAGTATGTTATTCTGTAAATGTATGGAGAGTGCGCCATAAGAAAACTGTATGATAAAATTACTGGAAATGCAGTATACTACTCTGTAAATGTATGGAGAGTGCGCCATAAGAAAACTGTATGATAAAATTACTGGAAATGCAGTATACTACTCTGTAAATGTATGGAGAGTGGGCCATAAGGAAACTGTATAATAAAATTACTGAAAATGCAGTATGTTACTCTGTAACTGTATGGAGAGTGGGCCATAAGGAAACTGTATGATAAAATTACTGAAAATGCAGTATGTTACTCTGTAACTGTATGGAGAGTGGGCCATAAGGAAACTGTACTTTAAGTGATTTCTGCATTTTACACTGTTTATTGTACTTTAAGTTACTAATTGTTGCAAATTGTTTCTGTAGGCTACACACTAAAGTGCGCTAGCCGATTTAAAGCATTTACTGTCTGTTTTTCTCCTTGTCTCTGTAAAAAAAAAAAAAAAAAAAAAATCTCTTGTTTTCCCGCCTTACTGAACTAGAGTAGTCCAGTTTCAGAGTTGCTGATCCCTGGGCTTTGTTTTTAGTTCCTGTTACTGATCCATTGCCTTATTAGGAGGGAGGGAAGTTTCTTTGCTTACCAGTGGGAGTGGGAAGCACTGAGCGGCCTTTTTGTCCGATTTGGTGAAGTTTCAGCCAGAAACTAGTAGTCCATTGGTCGTTTTGGGCCAATTCCTAGCTCCTTTCAGCCCCTGCTATAAAACACGCTAAACGAGCGTTTTCCAGCTTGTACCAACTCAGCACAGATCCTCGTGGTGGCCTGCAGAGTGATCCAAGCAGCAGAGAGCTAAAAGAGTGACTTTCTGCCAGATATAAGTATTTTTTGTGGCTTTCCCACTGTTATTAAGCTAGCGACTGCATTTTGCCTGTTTTACTGCTACTTTAAGTGATTTCTGCATTTTACACTGTTTATTGCACTTTAAGTTACTAATTGTTGCAAATTGTTTCTGTAGGCTACACACTAAAGTGCGCTAGCCGATTTACAGCATTTATAGCATTTACTGTCTGTTTTTCCTTGTCTCTGTAAAAACAAAAAACCAAAAAATCTCTTGTTTTCCCGCCTTACTGAACTAGAGTAGTCCAGTTTCAGAGTTGCTGATCCTTGGGCTTTGTTTTTAGTTCCTGTTACTGATCCATTGCCTTATTAGGAAGGAGGGAAGTTTCTTTGCTTACCAGTGGGAGTGGGAAGCACTGAGCAGCCTTTTTGTCCGAATTGGTGAAGTTTCAGCCAGAAACTAGTAGTCCATTGTTCGTTTTGGGCCAATTCCTAGCTCCTTTCAGCCCCCTGCTATAAAACACGCTAAACATGCGTTTTCCAGCTTGTACCAACTCAGCACAGATCCTCGTGGTGGCCTGCAGAGTGATCCAAGCAGCAGAGAGCTAAAATAGTGACTTTCTACCAGATATAAGTATTGTTTGTGGCTTTCCCACTGTTATTAAGCTAGCGACTGCATTTCGCCTGTTTTACTGCTACTTTAAGTGATTTCTGCATTTTACACTGTTTATTGCACTTTAAGTTACTAACTGTTGCAAATTGTTTCTGTAGGCTACACACTAAAGTGCGCTAGCTGATTTACAGCATTTATAGCATTTACTGTCTGTTTTTTTCCTTGTCTCTGTAAAAAAACAAAAAAAAACAAAAAATCTCTTGTTTTCCCGCCTTACTGAACTAGAGTAGTCCAGTTTCAGAGTTGCTGATCCCTGGGCTTTGTTTTTAGTTCCTGTTACTGATCCATTGCCTTATTAGGAAGGAGGGAAGTTTCTTTGCTTACCAGTGGGAGTGGGAAGCACTGAGCAGCCTTTCTGTCCGATTTGGTGAATTTTCAGCCAGAAACTAGTAGTCCATTGGTCGTTTTGGGCCAATTCCTAGCTCCTTTCAGCCCCTGCTATAAAACACGCTAAACACGTGTTTTCCAGCTTGTACCAACTCAGCACAGATCCTCGTGGTGGCCTGCAGAGTGATCCAAGCAGCAGAGAGCTAAAAGAGTGACTTTCTACCAGATATAAGTATTTTTTGTGGCTTTCCCACTGTTATTAAGCTAGCAACTGCATTTCGCCTGTTTTACTGCTACTTTAAGTGATTTCTGCATTTTATACTGTTTATTGCACTTTAAGTTACTAATTGTTGCAAATTGTTTCTGTAGGCTACACACTAAAGTGCGCTAGCCGATTTACAGCATTTATAGCATTTACTGTCTGTTTTTTTCCTTGTCTCTGTAATAAAACACAAAAATCTCTTGTTTTCCCACCTTACTGAACTAGAGTAGTCCAGTTTCAGAGTTGCTGATCCCTGGGCTTTGTTTTTAGTTCCTGTTACTGATCCATTGCCTTATTAGGAAGGAGGGAAGTTTCTTTGCTTACCAGTGGGAGTGGGAAGCACTGAGCGGCCTTTTTGTCCGATTTGGTGAAGTTTCAGCCAGAAACTAGTAGTCCATTGGTCATTTTGGGCCAATTCCTAGCTCCCTTCAGCCCCCTGCTATAAAACACGCTAAACGGCGTTAGCGCTGAGTTGCCACTGTTGCACACAAGAGCAGCGGCGGTTAAACTATTCGGCCATCTAAATTCCACTCTTCAAATTTTCCCTTAGAACTACCTTTCTCGAGCTGTACTGCTGATCTAACCAGCATATCCTATAACTGAAAAGTTCATCTCTACTTGATTCCCAAGTAGACTATTCTCTATCTGTAAAGCCTAGCACTTACTCCTACAGTACTTGCACCTTGATAAAGCACTCTTATTATAGATAGTACCCCACCAGCCTAAAACCCACTTCCCGGAGTCCTTTGAAAGTCTCTTTATCTACTACTTCTAGTATGTCGAGGGATCAGTTGCTAGTGTCCTCTCCAGCTCAACTGGTGAACCTGGGAATATTGAGGCAATGTTACAATTGCCTCATGTACACAGACAATCCTCTCCTCCTCCCACAAAACACAAATACATGCGAGATGCAACTATACGGCCAAACTGGAGGCTGAGCTCTCTCAACATAGGACTGGCAAGACCAGACAGGAGGAGAAGGTAACCACACACAATACATACCCAGTCACACATGATACCATCACAACTTCAAATCATACACATACTCACACAAAGACATACTCGGAGGCTCTGATCAAAAATTTACCAAAACAGCAGAGGCCACCAAAGCAGACACCCAAACAACTACCACCTCACGACCAAACACATGCAACACATAGACCACACAGTCAGAGTGTCAAACAGTCACAGCCCTTAAGGCCAAACAAAATGCCAGACACACTTGTCATTGGTGATTCCATAGTCAGACACACTGACGCCCGCTCACCAGACTGAGTAAGGAGAAGGTCACAGTAAGCTGCCTGTCGGGCGCTAGAATCCGCCACATAACGCAAGCACTCAGGTCTCTCAACAGCAGGTACAAGTACGACTCAGTCACTGTCCACGCTGGTGTCAACGACCTGAGACGTACCTCCTTGGACTACATGAAAAGGGACATCGAGGAGCTCTCTGATTATGTAGCCCAGGCAGGTATGACCCTGACCTTGAGCAGTATCCTACCTTCACCTAGAATGATGCCACAATACAGTGATAAGATGATCAGCTTTAATAATTGGCTTAAATTCTGGTGTCATTCAAAGGGGATCCAATGTCTGTCTGCCTGGGATGACATGCTGGACAAGCCACGCTGCTTCGCAAGGGACGGCTTGCACCTGTCACCCCTGGGCTTCTGGATATTGGCAAAGGCTCTTGCCACCCCCATAGTGCCTTTTTTAGGCAAGGCTCAAATTCTAAACCTACCACCCTAGAACACCAAAAAGGAAAAAAACTAAGGGTAATGCTGCTCAATGCCAGAAGTCTCAATCTCAAGATGCACGCACTCGAGGCCCTTCTCAATATAGAGAACATCGATGTCTGTGCTGTGACAGAAACCTGGTTCAAGGCTCCTGAGAGCACCCCAGCACTAACAGGTTTCACCTCATATCATGCGTTCCGGCCCCAAAATCCGGACAACACCAAGAAAGGAGGGGGGGGGGGTGTCCATATAGGTTCATAGGTTCATACTAGGCTATCTGCCCGAGGGCATTTGCAAGCCTAGCCCATCATTTTGTGGCTTACGCCACCCCTTTAGTATGGGGAACTATACCCATTATTTTGCTGTGCCTCTGTCGAGCAGTGACACTGAGGTAATCCCTGGGGTATATCTGCGATCTCCCATCCATTGGTCAAGATTTCTCTTGAACAAGGCCAGCGAGGTGCTCTGCCTCACATGTACCGGGATTTTGTTCCACAGCATAGGGAGTCTTTGGGTGATGAATCTATCCCTCCAGCACGTCCTATTAATAGCCGTGTCGAGGTTTAAGTCTCCCGCCCTTGTGGCTCTGATGGATCTAGATTTTTTTGAGGTGAAGCATATTCATCAAATCTGGGTTTGACATGGCCTTGTATGTTAGGCAAAGGTCACCTCTGAGTAAGCGGTAAGCGACTGAATAGAGCTGGAGTTCTTTCAGTCGGGCAGCATAGGACAGATTTTTGAGATCCTTTATCCTTTTGGTGAGGAACTTTTGTGGCCTCTCCAGCTGCTGCAAGTGTCGGGTCAGATACATCCCGAATGGGGCATTGTACTCAATCATTGGTCTGATGAGTGATGAGTAAAGGGAGACTATGACCTCCCTTGATCTAGATGAGAATCCCTTCATGATAAGGTGGGCAATGTAGAAGGTCTTCCTAACTACTTTAGCTACATGGGTGTCGAATGACAGACTACTATCAACCTGGGTCCCCAAGTCCCTGATAACTTCTTCTGCACTCAATGGATTGCCACCTATTTGGTAGCTAGGGGTAACCTTGTTTTTCCCAAAGGGTATGACTATGCATTTTTTGGCATTTAACTTCAGGCCGTGGCTCTGGCACCAGTTATCCGTTTCTGTGAGACCCTTCTGAAGGATATCTGTGTCAGATGTGTTTTCTACTATGGCGCCCAGTTTGCAGTCATCTGCAAACTTTGTCAGCCATAACCCTCCTGTGTTTGCTTGTACTTCGGAAAAGTAGATGCCAAACAAGAGTGGGCACAGGACTGAGCCCTGTGGGACACCACTTGTGACAGGCTTTGAGTCTGACATGGCGCCAGCAATTCTGACTCTGTGGGTTCTGTCACTCAGCCAGTTTGCAACCCATCTTGTGATGTATGGGTTAACATTTAAGCTGATGAGTTTTTCAATGATACCCGAGTGGGGTATTGTATCGAAGGCCTTAGCCAGATCGAGGTAGGCTGTATGGACTGCCTTTCCCTCGTCAATGGCTTTGGTGACTGTTTCGAAGAAGTCAACCAAGTTTAAAAGGCATGATCTGCCTTTGACAAAGCCAAACTGGGTTGGATCCAAAGTCTGCAAATTCCCTATGTCTTTATTTATGAGGTCCATTATGATCCTCTCCATGGCTTTGCAGATAAGGCTTGTCAAGCTAATGGGCCGGTAATTTCCAGGGTCGGTGGAGGCACCGCCTTTGTGAAGTGGGACCACAGTTGCAGTGCGCCACTCCCTTAGTACGTATCCAGAGGTAAGACTTTGATTAAACAGCTGTCCTAGCTGTGGGTTTAATTCCTCATTGAGTTCGTGGAGCACACAGCCGGGGACACCATCAGGTCCCATGGATGCTGTGTTTTTTGCTTTGGAGAGAGCAGTTCTCACTTGGGCGCTGGAGATGTTTGGGGGGCTGCAATCGTTTGGTATAGATATCTCTCCTTTGGGGAGGGGAGAAGTTTGCACTGAACCTGTCAGCCAGTATGTTGGCAATGTCTGTAGGATCAGTAATCTTCACATCATTTTGAACTAGTTCTGAGCATATCTGGGAGTTTCCTCCTAGGTTTCTAACATAGCTAAAGAAGGCCTTATGATTGTCTTTTGAGTCTTTAGCTATTTTTCTCTCGAAATTTGCTTTGGATGATTTTATGAGAGCTCTTAGTTTTTACTTATAGTGATCAAGGGTGTCTTACCTTTTAAGGATTTTGCTCTATCTTGTAGTAGCTTCCTCCTTTTATTGTAGAGTTTGTTTATGGCTGGGGTCCACCAGACTGGACGCTTGCCTTTGGTACTAAGAGTCTTTGTTTTGTTTGGGATTGCCTTATCCATGCAGTCCTGCAGGTGCTGGTAGAAGGTGTTTGTAAGTGATTCAGCGGCTTGAGTACTGTTTTCCACGCTCGGGGCCTTAAAGGAGACCACACTAGTCTTTAGAAGTGTGAAGTCGGCTTTTGAGAAGTTCTTTACTGTGGTCTTTTTATTTCAGGTGGGGTGGGATGAGGACCTCCAGCGAGATTAGTTTGTGATCTGATCTCACCAGTGAGGGGTATACTTCCGGTGTTGAACATTGTGCTCCCATGTTCGTGATGATGAGATCAAGTATGTTATCTCCTCTTGTGGGGATGGTGACTAGTTGTTCCATGGCATTTGAGTTTATGAATTCCAGGAACTTTTGGGCTAGGGTGTTTGGGCTTGAGTAGTGTTCCCAGTCTATATTTGGGTAATTGAAGTCACCTAGTATGATGGTGTTTAGTGATACATTTATCGCCTCTAGTGTTTTCAGGAAGGCCATGTGAGGTTCCTGAGTTTGTGAGGGTGGCCTGTAACATGCTACAATTTGCAGAGCAGTCTTGTCTATGGTTAATTGCACCTGGATGGTCTCCGATGCATCGTGCGTTGCCACCAGTCTTGAGGTGTGGGTGTCCTTGATGAATATGGATACCCCCCCCTCCTTTCTTGGTATTGTCCGGATTTTGGGGCCGGAACGCATGATATGAGGTAAAACCTGATAGTGCTGGGGTGCTCTCAGGAGCCTTGAACCAGGTTTCTGGCACAGCACAGACATCGATGTTCTCCATACTGAGAAGGGCCTCGAGTGCGTGCATTTTGAGATTTAGACTTCTGGCATTGAGCAGCCTTACCCTTAGTTTTTCCTTTTTGTGTTCTAGGGTGGTAGGTTTAGAATTTGAGCCTTGCCTAAAAAGGCACTATGGGGTGGCAAGAGCCTTTGCCAATATCCGAATCCCAGGGTGACAGGTGCAAGCCGTCCCTAGTGAAGCAGCGTGGCTTGTCCAGCATGTCATCCCAGGCAGACAGATACTGGATCCCCTTTGAATGACACCAGTGTTTAAGCCAATTGTTAAAGTTGATCATCTTATCTCTGTATTGTGGCATCACTCTTGGTGAAGGTAGGATACTGCTCAAGGTCAGGGTCATACCTGCCTGGGCTACATAATCAGAGAGCTCCTCGATGTCTCTTTTCATGTAGTCCAAGGAGGTACATCTCAGGTCGTTTACACCAGCGTGGACAATGACTGAGTCATATTTGTACTTGCTGTTGAGAGACCTGAGTGCTTGCGTTATGTGGCGGATTCTAGCGCCCGACAGGCAGCTTACTGTGACCTTCTCCTTACTCAGTCTGGTGAGCGGGACGTCAGTGTGTCTGACTATGGAGTCACCAATGACTAGTGTGTCTGGCATTGTGTTTGGCCTTAAGGGCTGTGACTGTTTGACACTCTGACTGTAAGGTCTATGTGTTGCAGGTGTTGTGTTCTGAGGTGGTGGTTGTTTGGGTGTCTGCTTTGGTGGCCTCCTTTCTTGGTGTTGTCCGGATTTTGGGGCCGGAACGCATGATATGAGGTGAAACCTGTTAGTGCTGGGGTGCTCTCAGGAGCCTTGAACCAGGTTTCTGTCACAGCACAGACATCGATGTTCTCCATATTGAGAAGGGCCTCGAGTGCGTGCATCATATTCATAAAGGACACCCACACCTCAAGGTTGGTGGCAACGCACGATGCATCGGAGACCATCCAGGTGCAATTAACCATAGGCAAGACTGCTCTGCAATTTGTAGCATGTTACAGGCCACCCTCTCAAACTCAGGAACCTCACATGGCCTTCCTGAAAACATTGGAGGGGATAAATGTATCTCCAAACACCATCATACTAGGTGACTTCAACTACCCTAATATAGACTGGGAACACTACTCAAGCCCGAACACTCTAACCCAAAGATTCCTGGAGTTCATAAACTCAAATGCCATGGAACAACTAGTCACCATCCCCACAAGAGGAGAAAACGTAATTGATCTCATCATCACGAACATGGGATCAAAATGTTCAACACCGAAAGTATACCCCTCACTGGTGAGATCAGATCATAAACTAATCTCGCTGGAGGTCCTCATCCCGCCCCCACCTGAAACAAAAAAGACCACAGTGAAAAACTTCTCAAAAGCCGATTTCACACTTCTAAAAACTAGTGTGGTCTCCTTTAAGGCCCCTGAGCCAGTGGTAAACATTACTCAAACCGCTGAATCACTTACAAATGCCTTCTACCAGCACCTACAGGACTGCATGGATCAGGCAATCCCAAACAAAACTAAGACTCTCTGTACCAAAGGCAAGCATCCAGTCTGGTGGACCCCAGCCATAAACAAGCTCTACAACAAAAGGAAGAAGCTACTACAAGATAGAGCAAAATCCTTGAAAGGTAAGACACCTTTGATCATTATAAGTAAAAAACTAAGAGCTCTCATAAAATCATCCAAGGCAAATTTTGAGAGAAAAATCACCAAGGACTCTAAAGACAATCATAAGGCCTTCTTTAGCTATGTTAGAAACCTCGGAGGAAACTCCCAGATATGCTCAGAATTAGTTCAAAATGATGTGAAAATTACTGAACCTACACACATTGCCAACATACTGGCTGACAGGTTCAGTGCAAACTTCTCCCCCCCCTCCCCCAAAAGGAGAGATATCTATTCCAGAGGATTGTAGCCCCCCAAACATCTCCAACGCCCAGGTGAGAACTGCCCTCACTAAGGCAAAAAACACAGCATCCATGGGACCGGATGGTGTCCCCGGCTGTGTGCTTCATGAACTCAACGAGGAATTAAACCCACAGTTAGGACAGCTGTTTAATCTTAGCCTCACCTCAGGATACGTACCCAAGGAGTGGCGCACAGCGACTGTGGTCCCACTTCATAAGGGCGGTACCTCCACAGACCCTGGAAATTACCGCCCCATTAGCTTGACAAGCCTTATCTGCAAAGCCATGGAGAGGATCGTAATGGAACTCATAAATAAAGACAAAGGGAACTTGCAGACTTTGGATCCAACCCAGTTTGGCTTTGTCAAAGGCAGATCCTGCCTCTTAAACTTGGTTGACTTTTTTGAGACAGTCACCAAGGCCATTGATGAGGGAAAGGCAGTCCATACAGCCTACCTCGACCTGGCAAAGGCCTTCACACAATACCCCACTCAGGTATCATCGAAAAACTCATCAGCTTGAATGTAAACCCATACATCACAAGATGGGTTGCAAACTGGCTAAGTGACAGAACCCACAGGGTCAGAGTTGCTAGAGCCATGTCAGACTCAAAGCCTGTCACAAGTGGTGTCCCACAGGGCTCAGTCCTGGGTCAACTCTTGTTCGGCATCTACTTTTCTGAAGTACAAGCAAACACAGGAGGGTTATGGCTGACAAAGTTTGCAGATGACTGCAAACTGAGCCATAGTCGAAAACACATCTGACACAGATATCCTCCAGAAGGGCCTCACAGAAACGGATAACTGGTGCCAGAGCCATGGCCTGAAGTTAAACGCCAAAAATGCATAGTCATACCCTTCGGGAAAAACAAGGTTACCCCTAGCTACCATATAGGTGGCAATCCACTGAGCACAGAAAAGTCATCAGGGATCTGGGGACCCAGGTTGACAGTAGCCTTCGCTTGACACTCATGTTGCTAAAGTAGTTAGGAAAACCTTCTATATCGCCCACCTGATCATGAAGGGATTCACATCTAGATCAAGGAGGTCATCGTCCCCTGTACTCATCACTCATTAGACCTATGATTGAGTACAATGCCTCGCTCGAATGTATCTGACCCGACACCTGCTGCAGCTTGAAAGGCCCCAAAAGTTCCTCACCAAAAGGATAAAGGGTCTCAAAATATGTCTTATGCTGCCCGACTGAAAGAACTCCAGCTCTATTCAGTCTCATACCGCTTGCTCAGAGGTGACCTGTGCCTGACATATAAGGCCATGTCAAACCCAGATTTGATGAATATGCTTCACCTCAAAAATCTAGATCCCTCAGAACCACAAGGGCGGGAGACTTAAACCTTGACACGGTTATAAATAGAACGTGCTGGAGGGACAGATTCATCACCCAGAGACTCCCTATGCTGTGGAACAAAATCCCGGTACATGTGAGGCAGAGCACCTCTCTGGCCTTGTTCAAGAGGAATCTTGACCAATGGATGGGAGATCGCAGATATACCCCAGGGATTACTTCAGTGTCACTGCTTGACAGAGGCACAGCAAAATGATAGGCATAGTTTTTATTCAAACTAAAGGGGTGGCGAAAGCCACATAACTATGGGCTAGGCTTATAAATGCCCTTGGGCAGATAGCCTAGTATGAACCTATGAACCTATGTATGATAAAATTACTGGAAATGCAGTATGTTACTCTGTAAAAGTGTGGAGAGTGGGCCATAAGGAAACTGTATGATAAAATTACTGGAAATGCAGTATGTTACTCTGCAAATGTATGGAGAGTGCACCATAAGGAAACTGTATGATAAAATTATGGCTGTAAATTTGAGAAGGTATCTATCATACAAAAAGTAATTTGTATGCCTTTGTACAATGCTGTACATTTTTTAATTTCAGACAGTACTAAACATTCCCAAGTTGGTAAATTTAGAGGCATCAAATTTATTTGTTTTGGAAGGGAGACTGATGTATTTGATCTATCTATTAGTAAAAAGTTTGCTACCAAGGTAACCACAGCAGAGTCGTGAAAGTGTTACCTTTGCTGTTTGAATGTCTAGACTAAGTTGCAAAGAATTATCGGTGTTAATCACACCATAAAGCATTACAGTTTGCATTAATATAAAGCTAATAAAACTGTAGTGAATTAAGTTTTTATATCCCCACTTCCCCTATGATTGGTGTGGTGCCATTGTATGCAGCACTTGCAGAACTTGAAAGTTCTTAAAAGCCCCAATACATAATCAACAGCAGCTCACATCTCTCAGAAAAAGGTGCTGCACTGGCTTATGGTAGTACAGCATATTAGTAATACATTTTAAAAACAGTTCTGACTAAAATTTCATTAGATTAACTGATTTATACATATGTTAATCCAGCGCAGGTGATCAGCACTGGCAAACAGCACTGTCAGGCAAAAACATTGTTTGAAATGCTAGGTACAAAGATACAGCAAATGAAAAATTATTTGGAAAAGTAATACATGTATGTATGTGATATGGCACAACTTCCACATGTTTACAACAGCTATAACCCTGAACCAGTCTTATTCTCACAGTTAACTAACCTTACTACATTTTCTAACCTATGAAGAATTGACAGTGCAAGGCAATGGCATCAGCCTCATTTTTCCAATTGTTACATGGGGTTGGAGTGTCACATCAACAGTGACCACCACCTAGAGCCAATGCTCACACAGTCAGGTGGCAAGCCCCACTGACGAATTAAGAGTGCACAATATATATACATACTTGTGTGTGTGTGTATGTATATATGTACATACATGTGGGGGGGGGGGCAATGCTCACACAGTCAGGTGGCAAGCCCCATGGACGAATTAAGAGTGCACAATATATATACATACTTGTGTATGTGTGTATATATATATATATATATATATATATATATATATATGTGTATACACACACACACACACACACGCATACACCCAATGAATACACACACACACCATATATAACTACATATGTACATAGATATACATTACTTGAATATAAAAGAAATAAATTACTTACTCTACAATTCTGTTTTTTGGTCCTGTACCTCTGAAGTCCACTTAGTCCAGCTGGTCCCTTTTCTGTAGGTCATCATTACCTGTGGTGACACTTTTATATGAACAGAGGGATTCCCATCACCAAAATGTGGAGATTCCCCATTTTCTGCCAGGTGTCAAGTTTTTTTTTCCAAAGTTTACTCAAAAATGATCTACTCCAGCTTCTGCAGCTAAGGCTCCTGCAGCCAGTAGAGGAGAACAATGGTGTCTTTTAGAGACCGACTTCAGGCAAAATACTATACTTTAATGGTTTCCATTGTCTTAAAGTTCATGTCAGAATGAGGTATAGAGGTATGAAGCTGAGATTACTAGAGTGTGAACCATACCCACTAGGGTGTGATACTCTGCCTGGACCCTTATGGTATGGTATGGTATGAGTCTGGCACTGACTAGCATATTACCATCGCCAAGGATGATGACACAATATGAGGAAAAAATAATTGTCTTCAACAACTGGCTGGCCTTCCAATGTCATTCTAAGGGGATCCAATGTTTGTCAGCTTGGGAGGACATGCTTAACAGACCACATTGCTTTGCCAAGGGTGGTCTGCACCTTTCCCCCCATAGTGCCCTTTTTAGGCAATGCCAAACTGACAAACCTACCAACACAGCAAAATGAACTCAACTGAACTTCAAGATGTTACTGCTCAAAGCTAGGATCCAAAATAAAAAACTTCACTCTCTCCAAGCCCTTAGTTTCTGAGACATGATTTAAAGTGGCAAGGAGTACCACAACAGTGGAAGGTTTCAGTGCCTTCCACACTTTTATACAAGTAACTGCACAGACAAGGGCTAAAGGAGGAGGTGCCTCAATATACATCAGTAACAGGCATACCTCTAGGGTGGTCAAACAAGATAACATGCTGGAGTTCCTCCACATGCAGATCACAATAAACAAAATCCTGTAACATATCCTAGCCAGATATAGGTCACCATCCATGTCCCAAAGAAGCTCACAATTCATACTTGGACCTACTGAAGACATTTGCCATCCAACACCCGACTCATGGGAGACTTTAATTATCTCTCTATAGACTGGGAATCCTACACGACCTCAAATGACTTTGTAAATACAAACACTCTTGACCAAATAGTGAATATGCCCACTACAGGTTCCAACATACTGGACCTCATGCTTACAAATATGGGAGAATGCTGCATCTCCCCCCATGGCCCATCCTCCCTGACAAGGTCAGACCATAAAGGTGCTTCCTTTGAAATCAAAATCAATTCCATAATCCCATTAAAATGAGTAACAGTTAGGAAGTATTCTAAGGCAAATTATCTTTTATTAAGAGATAGTTTGTCAAAATTCAATGCCCGACCAAACCCAGAGAACATATCAGTCTATGCTGAATTGCTTTCAGAAATTGTACAACCATGTAAATGTCTGAATAGAGGCTGCTGTACCTACCAGAAGTAAGCTCAGGACTAGCTCCAGAAATAAACTACCCTGGTTGCATCTCAAATTAAACAAAATATACAACAAAAAGGAAAAAAAAATCATAGCAAAATTCAGGAAGGGCAATTACCAAAAATATAAAAATTCTCTTATCAAACTAAATAGACAACCAAGAGGGCTAATTAAGTCAAGCAAAGCCAATGCAGAGATCAAGACAGCCTACAAGGTGAAAGATAACCATAAGGCCTTCTTCAGTTATGCCAGAAACCTCAATGACAGCACATAGCAATATGCTGAACTGATGGTTCATGTGCCACATTCACACAGTCTGGTAAGATAGTAAATTTATTAGCAGAGAAATTCAATTCCAACTTTATCCACCTCTCACCCCCAACCATCCCACAAAACTATCCTCAAATACAGCCACTCCAACTATAACTAGGGAGCATGTACTGGCTACATTCGCTAAAGCCAAAAACATGGCCTCAGTGGGCCCCAATAACATCCATCTGAACAGTCTAAAATATGACTTATTAGGACCCCTGGAATGTTGAACTGTCAACATTTATGAATGTATTAGTGTTTTTCTATGTTGTCACTAGAATTCTGTGTTTAGGTTTATATGTAGTTTCAAAATGGGTTTTATATTAGGTTGTTACTATAGTTAGGGTATTCAACTGTGAATTTAATGGTGAATTCAGCTGTGACTTTAAACACAGATTTTTAATTAGTGTTTTAATTTCAATCAAAGAAATGTCACAAGATTCAGCTTGGCTATATAAAGTAGTAGCAGTTGGAAAATGGTTGTATTCTAAAGAAGGCGAGTGTAAAACTGACAAAAGCGCTAAATTAAATTTCTTTTGCAGTTCCAGTATCTGCTTTGGAGTGCGTTTCTCTTTTATCAGTTTCAGTGCTTTTTTGTTTATCATCTTTATGGCCTAAATTAAGTAATTTAATTTCAAACTATTTTTCAAAGTTAGCTGGACTGAGATTAACCTTTTCTCTTCCGGTATCCTCTGTTACAATACAGTCTGACATACAGGTACATTTTTCTTTCTGTCCAACAGGACCCATTATTGGTACATTTGTTTAACACAAGTAGCTTTACAAATAAATTTTTTCAACAGAAGCTTCTGTACAAAGTTTGATGGACAAATGACATATAATTATTTACAAAACTCCAGCCAGCTATGCTGTCATATGTTACACATCTACTGCCCTCTTCTACTGGCACAGCTGGCAATACCTCAAATCGTCACAGTGATGTTGACACCAGTATTTTCATACACCAACTACATCCACTGTCAGACAATGTAGAGGGCTACTGTTCAGCAAGCTTTGCTAATTTCAGGCTAAGTGTACTTGGAATGGTACCGGTGTACATATAACTCTTACATGTTTCTGTATTAGGTACTCTGTCAGCATCAGGAGTAGCACAAGCTCTACAGACACTGCATCATACCTTTAACAAGAAATCATCTTTAACTGTCACAAGTCACACTGACCACATGTTAACATACTTTTCCACAGAGTCAGCACAACAAACAACTGCATACTGTTCTGCACCATAACAGGGTGATGTTGACAGCAGAATAGCTGTCAACAAAGCCATAACCTTCATTCTCATGACACAGTCAGAGGATAGTGGCACACAGCTGTAACATGTACACAGGTTCACACACACAGCATAATGAATGAATGACATTACAAGGGAAGAAGCTTAACAGCTGTTTTTGTGCATAGCCTGAACCCCTTGAAGAAGAGAATACTCTTTTGGGGGTAGTAATACCCCCCCGCCACAACTGTACACAGGGATGCCAGGCAAATACACTCACTCAGTTATCTCCAGAGACACTGAAGGCATTTCAGTCCAGCAACAGCAACAGATGCGTCATGACATACTTCAGTCTCCAACTACTGCCTCTGACAGTCAGGTGGAGATGGTCAGAGGGCTACAGGGTATACACGAAGAAATTCATTAGTACATGGGAACAGTGGCGACCAACCACAATGCAATGATGATACTCACGGGAGGTATGGTTGTACACATGGCATCTATGTCAGCCTACATGTACACACTAGTCTCAAGCAGGGCCAGCCTTAGGCCAACTGGACCAATTTAGCCAAACAGGGCCCTGGTCCAACAGGGTGCCTGTTACAAGGCTATGACAGGGTCATTAAGCCTTGCGTGGCACAGAGATTTGCCTAAGAGACCATTCAGTAAAGTGTAAAGCATTTTCCAGCTGTAGTCTTCCAACCATGGTACTTACAAATCCAGTACTATTAGTAAGCTTTATGCCTTTTGTATGGGTCACATTGTTAGCTGTTCACGCTCCCATTGTAATCACTTGCTTTTGTTGAGTGCTCAACAGGGCTTTCAACTCAAAACTGGTCATATTAACCTTTACGTACCACTCCAGTTACTGTATCAGTAGATAAGACTACACTTATTTTGAAGACTGATAAAGAGGTACTTATGAATGGTTGATAGTGAATAACGTTACAAGAAATAACTGGAACAGTCAGTCTGAGAGTGAAAACAAACACTAGTAAGCATAGAAAAATGCAAATACTGTGACTTACGTTATCATCTTATCACTGAGACTTTTGACTGAATGTTACCAATTCTGCAGTATGGTGGAGGAATGTTTGTTGCAGTCACAGATTGGAGTAAAACAATCCCAGAAACGTGAAATATGAGGTATGTATGCTGAGTGTTGTGAGGCAGAGATGAATAAAAGAATAAAAAATAATTTGCTTTGCTGAAAGTGTTAAAATAAAAACACAGTGGAAAACAAATGACTATTAATCAATATCAGTGCAACACTGGAAATGAAAGAAAAAGCATGCAGAGAAGTGAAGTTTGGATAATGTATAGTATAAATGAACACAATCTTAAGAAGATGTGATATAAGAAATCAGTTAATAATATAACTAGTAAAATATGTAAGAAGAGTACTGTACGCTGTCATAATATCACACAGTAAAATGTTTCCATGCAAAAAATAATACATGAAAAACAGTATTTTCAGAATGCACAATCCTTGGGCAATGGATGTGAAGGAGAATAAGACAAGAGTCAAATGAGGGGAAGAATGGAAAGGAAGGAGACAGAAAAAGACATGAAAAGTAAAATACAATAAAATTTAAAAAATGTGTTCTGCTATCTTCAACCCAAGTTCAGGTGATCCAGGCAGCAGAATAGAGTTTAGGAACATGTTTATTGGTCAGCCAGGTTGAACCCACCTGATGACACACCATGAGACAGATGACCTCAGTAGTCCATCAGACAAGTCCCTTAAAGTGTTCCTGAGTGAGCTGGATTGGGAGGGGGAGGGGTAGGGGTAATCCAAAAGTCCAGTTGTTTACTTCAGTAGAACACATTTTATGACAAAATATAAGCCAATGAAAAATGTTTGTTTTAATACACAGCAATAGCATACATTTCAGATGCCAAATCTAAAATAGTCAAGTTCAAGAAGCCAGCAAATGGAGGAAGAGCTAAGGTGATAAATGAGAGGTCCCAAAAATGGTCGAAATTGGTCCCCACTATTGCTACAGCTGGCCATGCTTACAAGACACACACTGGGGGCACAGCTGCACATAGACAAGGGAGTGCCCACATGTGCTTTGGACAAGTAGGCCTTACACCATATGTATCTCAAGAAAACGTTGCAGAAGTTAATGCTGACTACCCCAAGAAGAAGATAGTCAGGTCTTGTCAAACATCCAAAAAGTGGCAGAACCTTTTTGTCAAGGTCTGGTTTCCACAATGCTGTTAGGTTAATATCAAGAGGCTCCCCTAAAGTCAGTAGATCCTGTCATCTGAGCAATTCAACATCAAGCTCATATGATAGCATCTGCTCATGATCTCTGGGACCATCACTCAAACTATCTTTAGGAGACACTGTGAATGACACCTTCCAAACTGAAGTTAAATGTTGACCATCAATAACATAGAACTTACTCACTCAGAAGTCACTTTGTAGACAGGGCAAATGCTGCAGTTATTCCTTGCAGCTGAAAAAGGGTAAACAGACAGCAGAAACCAAAAACAGCAGCAATGACATATTTGTTATTGAAAAGCAATTAACTTTCTCTCACAGGTATTCAATTTCTCGTCATGCAGAATCCTATGCCCTACAACCAGTCTTAACCAATGCCTGAATAGTTTTACTAGCATCTCCCAACTATATACATTGTTTTGCAACAGTGGTCACCTCATTACCACTGTACTTCTAATATAAACTGCAGAAAGAGGTTCATAGGAGGTTACTAGATCAACAGTGCTAGAGCCCTTACATACCTAGCCATATTTATCCCAAGATGCCCCAATTGTCAATGGTTAGGTGAGAAGTTTTCAGAAGTAAGGGTCTATGGCAGTTAATACAGATTTCTTCTGTCCAGTAGAGATATGGGCACCACCCCAGGAGTGAATTTGCAGTCCTCCATCCATTGATCTAGGCTGTGTTTGAAGAGGTCAGGGAGGGGCTCTGTTTCACGTGAACTGGAAGCTTGTACCAGAGAAGTGACGGTCTCTGGGAGGTGTATCTCTCTCCAGCATGACCTGTTCATGTCAGAAGCTAGGTTAAGATCACTGGAGCGAGTGACCTTCCTGTACTTTGACTTCTGAATGTGTAGCATTTCCATCAGAGCCGGGTCAGAGACTGTCCTGTAAGCCAGGCACAGGTCACCTTAGCAACCTCTAGGGGAGACAGGGCTTTCAGAACTTCCATATAAGACTTGTTTTGTGTACCCTGTAATTTCTTGGTGAGAAACCTCTGTGGTCTCCCCAGTTGTTGCAGGTGTCTGCTGAAGTACACGGAAAATGGAGCATTGTACTCAATTATTGGTCTGATGATGGCCGAATAATAATAGAATTATAACATCCTTAGATCTAGAGGAGATGCCTTTAATTATAAGATGTTACATACAGAAGGATTTCCTTACTACTATAACTATGGGTAAGTGGTGGTCAAATTGTAGACTGCTATCATCTTGAATACCCAGATCACTTACCACTGGGTCTACACTTTTTTGGGGGGGAGGGGTGCTGTCTATAATGCTATCATGTGATTAGCAGGAATGTCAGTTTTCCCAAAGGGAATAATAATGTATTTTTTTTGCATTTTGCTTTAATCTGTGGCTTTGGCACCAATCGTCTGCCTGCATTAACCCTGTCTGCAGTATATTAACATCACCGGGGGACTCCGTGATTGCTCCCAGTTTGCAATAATCAGCGATCTTGGTCAGCCACAGGCTGTCCAAGTTTGCCTGAACTTCTGAGAAATACATTTTGAACAGTAAAGGGCCCAGCACAGAACCCTGTGGTATGCCACTGGTGACTGGTCTTTTGCTAGAGATGAAGTCACCCACTGTAACAGTATATGTCATGCCAGTGAGCCAGCTGGCTACCCATTTGGTAACATAGGGGTTAATTCCCAATTGGGAGAGTTTCTCTCTAATAATACCTGAGTGGGGGATTGTGTCAAATGCCTTGGCTAGGTGAAGAGAGATGGTATGCATTTGTCTTTCCTTCGTCCAGGGCCTTGGTGACTTTTTCAAAGAAGTCAGTCATGTTTAACAGGCATGATCTACCTTTAATGAATCTGAAATTGGTTGGGTCCAGAGTTTGGAGATTACCTATTAATAAAGGTCCATAATTATTCTTTCCATGGCCTTGCAGATGAGGCTAGTCAAGCTTATGGGCCTAATTCCCACAGTCAGTAGATGGTCCCCCTTTGTGCAGAGAGATTACTGTTGGTGTCCTCTATTCTCCTGGAACATAGCCAGTTTGCAGGCTGTGATTACACATGGATCAAAATGGGTCTGCTAGGTAATGTTTTTAAATTGTTTAAAAGGCAACCTGGGATGTTGTCTGGTCCCAGTGGTGCTGTATTTTTGGCACTGGACAGTGCTGAGATGACCTGCTCTCTTGAGATAATAGGCTGAGGAATGGCCATAGGTATACTTTAGGGGATGACTGGAGAGGATGGGGGTGAAGTTTGCTCTAAATCTTTCAGCTAGCAGGTTGACAATTATCTCTGGTTGAGTATGGGTGGTGCCATCCACAACCAGTTCAGGGTATAGCTGGGTATTCCCTTTTAGATTTCATATATAGTTAAAGAATGTCTTGTAATATCCTTATGGAGGCTATTTTTGCTTCATAATTAGGTTTGGAGGACTTGACAAGATCTCTGATTTGTCTGTTTAGGCTAGAGAGGAATTTCTTCCTCTGCTGAGCCAGTTCCCTCTTGTTCTTGGACATTAGTTTCTTCCTCTTGTTGTATAGCCTGCTATGAGCCCACCAGGGTGCCTTGTTTTTTTAGTAAAACCTGGTTTTAAT
This sequence comes from Protopterus annectens, assembly GCF_019279795.1. Lineage (NCBI taxonomy): Eukaryota > Metazoa > Chordata > Ceratodontiformes > Protopteridae > Protopterus > Protopterus annectens. The sequence continues at coordinate 716,764,002 of NC_056727.1, read as the reverse complement.
CTGGTCAGGTACAGCCAATTCTATACAACTGCTTAAGTAGTTATAAAGGGCACTGGTGTACACCTCTGCATAGGAGTCCATGTTATCTGCATTTTACAGGGCTTTGAAACTTCTTAAACTATCACGTAGTAGGAGGTAATTTGTATTTGAAGTATTTTTCAGCTTGATGGGGTATCTGGTCTTATAATTACATTGAACAGAACTGATTTCTGGTCCAATTTTACCAGGGAGGACATCACACGGGGGGGGGGGTGCAATGCCCTCTCATGTTAGTGAGTAGTGAGTACTATGTCCAGAACATTTGACCTTTTTGTGTGTGTGCTGACTAGCTGTTCTAGAGCATTTGCATTAACAAAGTCCAAGAACCTCTAAGTTAGCATGCTTGTGGTCATGTATGTTTCCCAGTTAATGGTAGGATAATTAAAATCATCCATGAGTAAGGTGTTGGACTTTATGGCAAGTGACTCCAGTAAGTCTAGGTATGCAGTATGCTTTTCCTGTTTCATGGTGGGGGGCCATACAGCTAGCTGTGATGTGGTAGGGGGCTTTGCCTATAGTTAATTGGACATGGAGTAGCTCAAGAGAGTCATACTGTTTGATCAGTCTTGAGATGTACTTATTCTTAATGAAGCTGGATACTTCTTCTCCTTTGGTTCTTTCATGCTTAGTCTGTGGTCTGAATGTATGGAAGGCACTGTAGCCCTGCACATCAGGGATGCTTTCTGTGCCTTTAAACCATGTCTCAGTAACTGCACAGACATCAGCATCTTCCAAAGTGATTAGTGCTTCTAGGGAGCACAGTTTCTTTTTATATACTCCTAGCATTACGCAGCAGTACCTTGTGTTTATCTAGAAAGGATTTTGTTATGTCGGGAAGTTGGTTATTTTGACACTGCCTAAAAAAGGGTACAATGGGATGGCTAACGCCTTTGCCACTATCTGAAAGACTAGAGGAGACAGGTGCAGACCATCTCTGGCATAGCAGCATGGCCTGTCAACCATGTCTTCCCAGGCTAACAGATATTCTATCCCCTTGGACTGACACCATAAGCTAAACCAATTTTTAAAGTCAATCATTTTTTTTGTTTGTATTATGGCATCATCCTTGGAGCAGATAGAATGCTGCTTAAGACTAGGCTTATACCTGCCTGTGACAAAAAATCTGACAGCTCAGGCATGCCTCTCTTCATATAGTCCAGCATGGTACCTCTCAAGTCATCACCCACACATGGAGTATCATGAAGGCATACCAGTACTTGTGGTGAGTGATTTGAGTGACTTGTCAGATGCTGCACCTGAGAGACAGCTAGCCATTAATTGCTCCTTATCCAGCCTGGTGACAGGAACTTGTGTGTGTCTCATAATGGAGTCACCTATGTCCAATACATTAGGTTTTGTGGTGTTAGTCCTTATTGGCTTATTTGCTGAGACACTGGTGTGTGTGTGTGTGTTATTATGTGCTGTGGTTGTTTTCTGCATTGTGTGTGTAAATGGTTTCCATTTGAGAGGCCTCTGATCTTTTGGCAAGTTACTAGTGAATACTTCCACATATCTGGGTTTATGTGTTATGTCCTTGCTTAGTGTGGGAAGTGTGTGTGGACAACCTGTTTGGCATTCAATTTGTCCTTATGTGAGAGTCTTGCCTCCAATTTCGTAGTGAAACTACATCGCTCACATAAAGTATTTGTTTGTTTCAGGAGTAAGTGGTTTTCAGTATATATGAGACAACTGTTACATTGTCTCAGGATATCCATGTCTATCAGGTTGGCCAGCGTAATGATAGGAAGCTGCCCATCCATGACAGCAGGCTCTTATACTATATTTTATTAGGGCAGGGAATGGGTTAATTTGATAGGACTGTGCTAGTAGCATAAAGACTACAAGAGGGACCTTTACTTTGTGCAGGCTAAGGTTGATCAATAAGGCATTTCTGCTCTTAGAGCAGCAAAAAAGCTGGGAAGTGTTTCACTGACAACTGAATAGGGAAAAATGGGATTCTATGATTTTGTGTCTATACAGGGTACTGTTAACTGCTGTTGCACAAAGAGCAGCACCACACAAATGTGAGGCTTAAATACAAGCAAAGAGAAAGAAATTGTAAGCTAACTACCAATCAGGAAAGCACACAATAAGCCTTCCACCACCATCTCCAGCTTATACAGGTTAGATCAACATACCTTTGCCACAAGGGTGCAGGAAAAAACACCTTCTTAATGTAGAATAACTGGTTTGGAGCCCAAGTGTAAGAAGACCACACAAACTACCTATAACGTAGGTACCTATTTTTTTGTTAAAAATTGGTTTAGCTTATGGTGTCAGTCCAAGGGGATAGAATATCTGTTAGCCTGGGAAGACATGGTTGACAGGCCATGCTGCTATGCCAGTGGATGGGAAATAGGAAATACACCCCGGGGATCACTTCTGTGTCTCTGCTCATCAGTGGCACAGGAAAATAACTTTCTTGGGTGGCGTAAGCCAGGGAACCTTGTTGGCTAGGCTTGCATAGGCCCTTGGGCCAATAGCCTAGTACCTACATATGAACAGGCCTACAACTAAAATATAAAATGTAATACAGTATCAATTAAGTACTCGAGGCAGCAGCAGACTGCTCAAGTACAGTCTCAGTATATAAGAGGAGTACAAAAAATACTTGGAGCCATCTTGTGTACTTCCCAGCTCAGATAGACCAGATAAACACCTACTGCCACTAGATGAATAATCACATCCCTCCTAGGGTAAAAGCATGGTAAATGAGTGTCTGGAATGAAATGCTACTTACTGCAAACAAACTTAAAAGATACAAACTGCTACCACAAACAAGCTTAAAGATACTGATACAGCAGTGTACTTTAAACAGTTTATTAAGGTGCAATGCCCTCTCATGTTAGTGAGTAGTGAGTACTATGTCCAGAACATTTGACCTTTTTGTGTGTGTGCTGACTAGCTGTTCTAGAGCATTTGCATTAACAAAGTCCAAGAACCTCTAAGTTAGCATGCTTGTGGTCATGTATGTTTCCCAGTTAATGGTAGGATAATTAAAATCATCCATGAGTAAGGTGTTGGGCTTTATGGCAAGCGACTCCAGTAAGTCTAGGTATGCAGTATGCTTTTCCTGTTTCATGGTGGGGGGCCATACAGCTAGCTGTGATGTGGTAGGGGGCTTTGCCTATAGTTAATTGGACATGGAGTAGCTCAAGAGAGTCATACTGTTTGATCAGTCTTGAGATGTACTTATTCTTAATGAAGCTGGATACTTCTTCTCCTTTGGTTCTTTCATGCTTAGTCTGTGGTCTGAATGTATGGAAGGCACTGTAGCCCTGCACATCAGGGATGCTTTCTGTGCCTTTAAACCATGTCTCAGTAACTGCACAGACATCAGCATCTTCCAAAGTGATTAGTGCTTCTAGGGAGCACAGTTTCTTTTTATATACTCCTAGCATTACGTAGCAGTACCTTGTGTTTATCTAGAAAGGATTTTGTTATGTCGGGAAGTTGGTTATTTTGACACTGCCTAAAAAAGGGTACAATGGGATGGCTAATGCCTTTGCCACTATCTGAAAGACTAGAGGAGACAGGTGCAGACCATCTCTGGCATAGCAGCATGGCCTGTCAACCATGTCTTCCCAGGCTAACAGATATTCTATCCCCTTGGACTGACACCATAAGCTAAACCAATTTTTAAAGTCAATCATTTTTTTTGTTTGTATTATGGCATCATCCTTGGAGCAGATAGAATGCTGCTTAAGACTAGGCTTATACCTGCCTGTGACAAAAAATCTGACAGCTCAGGCATGCCTCTCTTCATATAGTCCAGCATGGTACCTCTCAAGTCATCACCCACACATGGAGTATCATGAAGGCATACCAGTACTTGTGGTGAGTGATTTGAGTGACTTGTCAGATGCTGCACCTGAGAGACAGCTAGCCATTAATTGCTCCTTATCCAGCCTGGTGACAGGAACTTGTGTGTGTCTCATAATGGAGTCACCTATGTCCAATACATTAGGTTTTGTGGTGTTAGTCCTTATTGGCTTATTTGCTGAGACACTGGTGTGTGTGTGTGTGTGTGTGTTATTATGTGCTGTGGTTGTTTTCTGCATTGTGTGTGTAAATGGTTTCCATTTGAGAGGCCTCTGATCTTTTGGCAAGTTACTAGTGAATACTTCCACATATCTGGGTTTATGTGTTATGTCCTTGCTTAGTGTGGGAAGTGTGTGTGTGGACAACCTGTTTGGCATTCAATTTGTCCTTATGTGAGAGTCTTGCCTCCAATTTCGTAGTGAAACTACATCGCTCACATAAAGTATTTGTTTGTTTCAGGAGTAAGTGGTTTTCAGTATATATGGGACAACTGTTACATTGCCTCAGGATATCCATGTCTATCAGGTTGGCCAGCGTAATGATAGGAAGCTGCCCATCCATGACAGCAGGCTCTTACACTATATTTTATTAGGGCAGGGAATGGGTTAATTTGATAGGACTGTGCTAGTAGCATAAAGACTACAAGAGGGACCTTTACTTTGTGCAGGCTAAGGTTGATCAATAAGGCATTTCTGCTCTTAGAGCAGCAAAAAAGCTGGGAAGTGTTTCACTGACAACTGAATAGGGAAAAATGGGATTCTAGGATTTTGTGTCTATACAGGGTACTGTTAACTGCTGTTGCACAAAGAGCAGCACCACACAAATGTGAGGCTTAAATACGAGCAAAGAGAAAGAAATTGTAAGCTAACTACCAATCAGGAAAGCACACAATAAGCCTTCCACCACCATCTCCAGCTTATACCGGTTAGATCAACATACCTTTGCCACAAGGGTGCAGGAAAAAATACCTTCTTAATGTAGAATAACTGGTTTGGAGCCCAAGTGTAAGAAGACCACACAAACTACCTATAACGCAGGTACCTATTTTTTTGTTAAAAATTGGTTTAGCTTATGGTGTCAGTCCAAGGGGATAGAATATCTGTTAGCCTGGGAAGACATGGTTGACAGGCCATGCTACTATGCCAGTGGATGGGAAATAGGAAATACACCCCGGGGATCACTTCTGTGTCTCTGCTCATCAGTGGCACAGGAAAATAACTTTCTTGGGTGGCGTAAGCCAGGGAACCTTGTTGGCTAGGCTTGCATAGGCCCTTGGGCCAATAGCCTAGTACCTACCTATGAACAGGCCTACAACTAAAATATAAAATGTAATACAGTGCAATTAAGTACTTGAGGCAGCAGCAGACTGCTCAAGTACAGTCTCAGTATATAAGAGGAGTACAAAAAATACTTGGAGCCATCTTGTGTGCTTCCCAGCTCAGATAGACCAGATAAACACCTACTGCCACTAGATGAATAATCACATCCCTCCTAGGGTAAAAGCATGGTAAATGAGTGTCTGGAATGAAATGCTACTACAAACAAACTTAAAAGATACAAACTGCTACCACAAACAAGCTTAAAGATACTGATACAGCAGTGTACTTTAAACAGTTTATTAAGGTATGATTATTCAATAAAAGCATTTTGTTTTGTATAAATGAGCTAAGAGCCACTCAACTGCACAGCATTTATAAAGGTACTAAAAACAAGATAAGCTGATTGATAAGCCCACCAGCCAATAAAACTACATGCAGAAATCTCAAGTGTTTCCCCAACCTAAACAGACCATGCTACCTCCCCATGCACTAGATAGAAAATCTACTGACCTTTTGATGTAAAAACAAGTGCTTGTTAAAGTACAACAATACACTACTTTATTCAATAGCAAGATAACGAATTCAGAACAAGTAAATCAGTAGAACAGACAATGACAGGCAAAATGCACTTTTTCAATATAAGCACAAGGAAAGGCAGACACTTCAATATATCAACAGTTGCGTAGAAAAGAAGGAACTTATTAAGCTCAATTTACAGTAGGGGTGGGCTGATTAAAATCACCAGGTTTATAAAACAGATAAACGAAGGTGAGGGTAAGTGGGAAAAACTAGCAGGAAATCACCAGCAGTACTTTAGTTTATGCAGGCTTGAAATATTTTCAGAAAAAGACAAAGACCAAGAAAGTCACTGTGGTGATACAGAAAAGTTGTGTATTAAATATGAGAATCATAGGCACTGCCAGGATGCTGGGCTGACACATTGGTTATACACCTCCATGCATCACACAATACCTGTCAATTTATTTAGTTAACTTTTGTTGATGTGGGTTAGTCCCACTCGGCAAGTAGCCTCATTTTAGAGGAGAGCTAAGGTGGCAGAATAGAATAGTAGCCATTTCTGCTCTAGTACTAATCCCTCATTGTACCAATGAGGCAGTTAGAGTAACACAGATGCAATCTATTGCAACACACATGTCAATCTGTAGAGGGCACATATGACAGTGTCTCAGTCCTGTGATGACACTGAAAAATAGATATACTGATCCACATGTGCCAAGAGTATATCAAAGAACTATCAACCTCTCCTTGAGTCCCTTAAGTTTCCTCAATTTGTCTTGGGAAGGTCTGAGTGATAAATATAGTGATGTATCCACAGATACAGCGAAAGGCCATGCAATCCCCAATTCCCATTTCTGAGACTTAGAAACTCACCAAAACCTGTATTATACCTCTCTCCACTTTAAATCTGTCCAATAACTTTTGCTCAGCAAAGTTCAGGTGAGTAATTATTTGCCTATATATATCTTCTTCTCCTAGACTATATAAATAAATAAATAGTGAGCACTGCTCACACTAGGTTTTGACACAGACAAAACAAGCATTTCACAGCAAGATACAGCTATAGTGGCAGTGAAAGCAAGCAAGCACCATCATAGAATACAAAGTGGATAGAAAAAATGCGGATTCCCTTTTTATGATGCAGCTGCACATGGAGCACTTGCACAGATAATGACTACTATGAATTGCATAAAGGTGGGACAATCACCTTATTTGCATAGGACAGCTGCAGACATTTCACATGTCTCCAGTTGAGAGGAAACCATTCTGTGTTGTGCAACTTATAAAGAAAGGTATGGCATCTACCTCTGGTCACTATATTCTATCACTGTATTCGGCATTCATCACACCTATCATTGAGTACAATGCCCCTTTTGCTATTCACCTAACCAGACATAGCCAACAACTGGAACGTCCACAGAGGTTTCTCGCTAAAAGAATACAGGCAGTAAGTAACATTTGCTATGCAGACTGCTTCAGAACACCTGTATTCTGTCTCCTAAAGGCTGTAGAGGGGAGATTTATGCCTGGCATACAAGGCATTGTCAGACTCTATCCTGATGAAAGCTTGAAAAACATTTGTACTATGTTTTGCATCAAGGGAAGTACATTTAAAACACTGCACTTACCATTAAATCAGTTTTGTGTGCCTCTTGTGTTTGTACTTTAGCTGAAGTTAAAGCTATTAACTGAAGGCATTTCTATGGCTGCAGTGCTATATAGTATAGTATTTTCAAGCGGTTTCTGTGCTCTGCCTTGGTGTTTAAATCACTTCTGAGTGGGCTCTCATTGTATTGCATTTTTCTTATCTCTCTTATGAATTTTTCCCACTCATCCTTTTCCTGTCGTGCTTTTAAACTTGAAGGCTTTTGAGCTGCTCATCCTTACTGTATATCTGGCCTCGTAAGCTCCTCCCAGTCTCATCTTCTGTATACCTGGCCCTAGAAGCTCCTCCCAGTTCTATCCTCTCTGCTTATTTTGCTTATCTTACTGAGTACTGACAGATGAAACTGGGAAGGCCCTCCCCTTAGACAGTTGGTGTACTTTGAAATTGCCTTAAAGCGTGTGTGTACATGTTCCTCAATGCTGGCTTGCTTGCCTTTGAATTGCTTCTAATTACCTGTTAGAATTGTTTTTGGTACCTATTTACTTTTGGCTAACTAAAGGATGTTTTACATTAAGAAGACTGGGACTGCAATTATATTGGCAGTACTGGGTTGAAAAACATAAGGGGGGGGCTTAAAGTGAGAATTACTTATTGTAGCTAGCTGGTACAATTTTTCTTTTGGCTATCCAAAGTGTGTTTTTACATTAAGAAAACAAAACTGGGACTGCAGCTCTAGTGGCAATAGGAAGGTAGCCTGGTCTGTCTGAGTGGGAAACACACAAGGAGACAAAGTGAGATTATTTCATCAGCCAGAAGGTTTTTTAGGTACTTAATTGTTTAGTGTTACTCTGTACTTGACAGCTTCTTTTGCCATGCGTTTAGTGTAATAAATTCTAGGATCATCCATCTTGTGGCAGAAGGTGTTTACCTTGTCACTCTGAGTTGGGAAGCACTGAATGGAGTTCAAAGTGTAGTTGTTTACTGACCAGAAGGCAAAGGAGTCGGTTTTCAGCTTTTTTTTTCTGTCTGCTATAAATTAGGCACATTACTGCAGAGTTGCTCACAATGCAGCAGCTGTTAGTAGTAACCTGTATAGTAGTAAACACTTAGTTTATAAAATTGTCCTATAAAGCCAGTATTTAGGACTTTAACCTGTAACACAGAAAAGTTTTGCACAAAGCTAAGGTTACAGCAGTTAGTTAGCAAGTCAAATAGTACTAATACCAGATCACAGCACAGTCTAACATCTAGCCTTAATACCAGTCACCGCTCAGGTGATCCCTGTAAAACCAAGTCCCAAAACTACAATAGCCCAACAATTATGTAAATCCTGAGAGAATGGATATGCATTTGTCTCTGTAGCCGGATTGGTAGATATTGGCATCCTGAGACAATGTAGCAATTGTTTCATGTATTCAGACAACCTTTTAATCCTTAAAGAAAAATAATGCAGTATAAGAGAAATGTACATACATAGCTTTCTTGAAGGCAACAATCTTGCTTACAAACAAGGTTGTCAAGAACACACAAACACTATATCCTTCGCACATACTGTCCACCACACACACAGACATTCTTATGCTGAGACATTTAAAAGAAACCCTCTCAAACCTCAATGACCTACTAAGATGTCAAATGGCAACACCTGTCCTCAGCAATCAGTAAAGCACACACCAAAAGCAATACCTAACACCACACATACGCCCACATCCAATGAATCCCCTAAAAAACAAATCCCATAAGGCAGGCAAACACTTTACGTAGTACCACTGTCATAGGGGATTCTACTGTATGACACACATGCCTCTCTCACTAGGCTGAACAGGAAGATAATGGTTAGCTGCCTGTATAGATCTAGAATCTGCAATATCACATATGCAGTCAAGTTGCTGCACCACAGACACCAATAAGAGTGTATCATAGTCCATGTGGGTGTATGGGTCTATGTTAAAACAACGAACTGAATAAATTTTGAACGCTCCAATGAGCGAAAACTCATATGATTGATATCGCTATTGTGGGGGGCTGCTTCCCCCACCCCTCTTAAATTCCAACTCTGACATAGCACTACAGTGAGGAAAGGACAAATTTTCTGATCTTCACTGTACCACGATCTCACAATATCAATGTAGATCATATGCGTTTTCGCTCATCGGAGCGTTCAAAATTTATTCCATTCATTGTTTTAATATAGACCTGGGTGTATATGGCCTGAGATGTACTTCAGTGGACTATATGAAAAGAGACATTATGGATCTCTCTGAATGTGTGTCACGGACTGGTATATGCCTCGTATTAAGCAACATTCTGCCTTCACCATGGATGATACCACAGCATGAACAGAAAACGATTGATTTTAATAACTGGCTTAGTTTCTAGTGTCACACCATGAGGATCCAATATCTCTCAGCATAGGATGCCATGGTTAACAGACCATGTTCTTTTGCTAAGATTTCTTATCCTGTTCCTCTTGGGCTTTCAGATACTGACTAAAACTTTATCTTCCCTTTAGAGTCTTTTTTAGGTAATATCAATATGACAAAACTACCAACATAACAAAAAAAAAAAACCCTTCAAGGCAGCCTTAAGGGGTTACTGGTCAGTGCAAGGAGACTAAACAAACTACTCCACACCCTACAAGCTCTTGTCACTCTACAGAATGTGGATATCTCTACAGTTACTGAGACTTGGGTTAAAGCTGCAGAAAGTATTCTGACAGTGCAAGGCTACAGTGCCTTCTACACATGTAGGCCAGCAGCACTGACAGGGGCTAAAGGTGGAGATGTCTCAATCTATGTTTTCAAAGTCAAAGTAAACTTTATTGTCATACAGATCAACACAGAGGAAAAAGTGTTTATCACTGCACGAAATTTCGATACTCAGGCTTGTACCATATGAATGACAGTTTACAGAAGGAAGATAGATTAAATTAAAATTTAAATTGAATAAAAATAAAAAAAGATACAAAAACATGAAATAAAGTAAAGCACATTTGAAAGCTCTATTTACATCTGAAACAAAAAATACAACAGTAGGAATAGACTCAGTAGAAATATAAGGATATGCAATAAAACAGTACTATAAGAAATAAGAGAGGCACACGTAAACTTACCCACCACCAATATACACCATAAACTTACAGTTCACAGTTTTCCTAGTGCAGACAGAAGTATGAAGTGATCTTTTCAGAGAGCTTATGTAAACAATGACGTATTGCACTCAAATAATGTTTCACCCATGTAGCACCTTAGGCTATGGGTTTGTTATTCAGCAGTCTGATAGCGTATATGAAGAAGTTATTAAGGAATGTGAATGCCCTGCATCTAACGCTTCTGTGGTGCTTCCTTGTTGGCAGGAGTTAGAACAGTCCATGAGCCAGATGCTGTATATCCCTCAATAGTTTTTGGACTCTGCCATAGCATCTGTTTGAATATATGTCCTGATTGAAGGTTGGAGCCAATGATTTTTGTGGCCTGTTTAACAATCTTATCCATTGCCTTCTGGTCACCTTGAGAGCAATTTCTGTACCAGACAATGATGTTACTCATCAGTATACTCTCAACTGTGGCTCTGTAGAAGGTGAGTAGGACCTGTGTGTGTGTGTGTGTGGGGGGGGGTGATTAGCTCTACAAAGTCTCCTAAGGAAGTGGAGACATTCTTGGGCTCTCTTTATAAGGCAGAAAGTGTTTGTGCGAGATATGTACCCCTAGGAATTTGGTGCTATTTACTCCCTCCACTGTGGTACCAGATGATGATAAGTGTGTGCCTTTATCTTCTTCCTAAAATCAATGATGATTTCCTTGGATTTTCTAACATTTAGTACTAAGTTACTAGTGCACCAATGAACAAGCTGGTTCACTTCTTCCCTGTAGACCCCTTCGTCTTCCTTCTTGATAAGGCCGATTACTGCGGTGTCATCTGCAAATATGATGATTCTGTTTGACTGATGCATAGCTGTGCAATCATGTGTTAGAATTGTGAAAAGAAGTGGACTGAGTACACAACCCTGTGGGACCCCGGTGTTTAGGGTGATGCTGTTTAAGTGATGCTTTCCAGCTCAAACTATTTGTGGCCTTTCAGTTAGGAACTTGAGGATTCAGTTGCATATTTTGTTTTCTATGCCCAGTTTACTCAGCTTATACAGCAGTTGTTGTGGAATAACCCTGTTGAAGGCCAAGCTGAAGTCTATGAACATCATGCGTATGTATCAGTCCTTATTTTCCAGGTGGCCCAAGGTGTGATGAAGTGTTAAGGCTATGGCATCTGCTGTAGAACGATTTGGCCTGTATGCAAATTGTAAAGGATTAAATGTAGCAGGCAGGCGGGATGATACATAATCCTTGATCATTTTTTCGAAACACCATCACCACTAAGGTAAGTACAATTGGTTGGTAACCATTTAATGATGTTGGAGATGATTTCTTGGGCAGAGGGATGATGTTGGTGGTCTTAAAGCATTTGGGCACTTTTCCTGGCTGAAAGATACATTGAAAATGTCTGACTGGTGTCAGCTGATCAGCACAGTTTTTAAGTAGCTTTCCCAGTATCCTATCTGAACCAGCTGCTTTACTCAGATGAACCCTATGTAGGTTCTTGTGTACTTCTTCCAGGTTGAGGCATAGCGATTAGCAATGTGGCATCTTCATTTGTGTGGTCTCTCTGGTGATGTTCTATTTGATTCGTCAAATCTGCTGAAATAGATGTTTACCTTGTTTAAAAAGTCTGGGTTATCATCACATCACATGGATGGTGGGATATATGGATCTGTCTCCCCAGCTGCCTGGGATATTTCTGGTCAGAGAGGTGTCTTTGTATTTTTAGACTACAGTCCCATTTTGCTACTCTCACACTTTTGTTCAAGTTAGCCCTGGTCTTTTTCAAAGCCTCCCTGTCTTCAGGGTTAAAGGCAGCATTACGTGCTCTCAGTAATTTGTATACCTCACTGGTGATCCAGGGTTTTTGGTTGGCTCCAATGGTTACATCCTCCAGGGTAGTAACATCCTCAATACATTTTGTGATGTAACCCATAACCGTTTCAGTGTACTCATCCAAATTAATACACTGATTTGTGATGGCAGCCTCTTTAAATAGATTCCAGTCAGTGCATTCAAAGCAGTCTTGCAAAGCTGAGACAGCACTTGCAGGCCAGATCCTTATTTGCTTCTTGAAATATTTTCCCCTCACTGGCACTGGTTTATAGGCATGGATAAGCAGGATAGAAATGTGATCTGAGCCTCCAGGATGGGGTTGGGGGGCTGCCTTGAATTCCTGTTTGATATCCAAGTGCACTTAATCGTGTGTTTTCAACTCTTGTAGAGAAGTTTACATACTGTTGGTAGCTTGGCAGCACCATTTTTCAGTTTGGCTTGATTGAAATCTCTAGCTAAAATGTTGACACACTCTGGGGTTCTTGTTTTGCAGATCACAGGCTAACTGGTATAAGCTGGTGAATGCTTTATTAGTGTTTGCACTCAGAGGTATGTAAACTGCAGTTATAAAAATATCAACAAATACAAATATGAATTACCAAATCCAACTCCAACTTGGTTAAACAAGATCATGCCCTGGAGTTCATCCACATCCAAGTCTCCACAGACAAGGTTTCTTACCATGTCCTAACCAACTGCAGGTCACCCTCTATGACCCACGAAGCTCCCAACTCTTAACTAGGCCTACTAGAGGTACTCACCATCCAACCAAATAACCTATTTATGGGAGACTTTAACCAATCCTCTAACTATAGATTGGGAAATGTACACTGCCTCTATCTCTCAGGTAAATTTCCTGGACTTTGTCAACATGAACACCCTGGACCAGACAGTGTACATTCCAACCACAGGAATAAATATACTTGACCTAGTACTCATCAATATGGTACAGCATTGCACCCTCCCCTATGTCATATCCTCATTACTGTGGTCAGACCATAGAGGTGTTTCCCTTGAAATAAAAATCAACCCCAAAAACCCAACCAGACCTGTAACAGTTAGCAACTATTCTAAAACAAACTACATATTGGCAAGTGATAGTTTGTTACAAATTATGTCTCCCCCAAAACACAGTTACCTATGTAGACGTATTCACAGAGGCCCTGTACAAACATGTAATGAGGCTGTCATACCTACCAGAAGTAAGCCCAACTCTAACACCAAAAACAAACTTAACTGATGGAATACTTACCTTAACAAGGTATATAACAAAAAAACAGTCATGGTCAAAATTAGAAAGAGCAAGAGATAAGAGTTCCCCGATTCAACTAAACAAAAAACTAATAGGTCTTTTAAAGTTCAATAAGATGAATTATGAGGTCAGGACAGCCTCCCAGGCTAAGGACACTCACAAAGCCTTCCTTCAGCTATGTCAGGAACCTTAAAGCTAACATTCAGCAATGTGCAGAACTAGTCATAAATGACGCAATTTTCACTGACCAGGGTAACGTAGCAAATCTACTGGCTGATAAATTTATCTCTAACTTCACCCCCACCCACCACTAACCCTGTGAAACCCCTTCTAGCATATCCCCCCAAACTATTAACAGGGAGTAGGTCCTGGTGGCACTCAATAAGGCAAAAAGTGTTGCTTCAATGAGCCCTGACATTATCGCTGGTTGCCTCCTAAATTGTCTAGAATATATCCTAGCAGGACCACTTGAGACTATCTTCATCTACAGCCTCAAAATAGGTTGTTTGCTGGGTGAATGGACAACTGCAATGGTCATCCTTCTTCACAAGGCTGGACCATCGTCCGATCCCAGGACCTAAAGATCCATCAGTCTGAGAAGTCTTATATGCAAAGGCATGGAACAAATTATTAGGAAATGATCAACAAGGACATTGACAACCGACCAACCTACAGACACTGGACCCATCCCAGCTTGGGTTTATGGGAAGGTCTTGCCTACTCAACAAGACAGACATCTTTGAGAGAGTCGCTAAGACTATGGATGAGGGGAAAATGGTGCATACTGCCTACTTTGACCTGGCCAAGGAACTCAGTACACTTACTTCACTTAGGTATTATTGGCAGACTCTCAGAACTAGGCATAAATCCCCACATAATTCACTGGATTATTATCTGGCTCACAGATAAGACCCAAGAAGCTAGGATCAGTGAGACTACCTCCAACAGCAGACTGCTCACCAATAGAATACCCCAGGGTTCCATGTTAGGTTCTTTTTGTTTGGCATCTTCTTCTTGAAAGTCATGGCTAATGCTAAAGGCCTCTGGCTCACCAAGTAAGCAGATGATTCTACATTGGGAGGTATTACAGGTTCCCCCACAGCACCTGCATTCTATAACAGGGTCTAACACAAACAAATGACTGGTGCCAAAGCCACTGATTAAAACTCAACATGAAGAAATGCATTAATGTGCTTTTTGGGAAACTGTTCACCCAAGCTAATTACTCTATCAATAAAACACCCTTAAATGTTGTCCAGGAATGTAGGGATCTGGTAACATATGTAGACAGTAATCTGGCCTTCGACCAGCAAGTAGCCATGACAGTAAGAAAATCATTCCATGTTTCCCAGCTCATAAGCAAGAGTATGGCACCCAGGTCCAAGGAAATGATAATACCACTCTACTCAGCTTTATCAGACCCATCGAGTGCAACACTCCCTTTGATATATATCTAACCAGACACTTGCAACAGTTGGAATGCCCTCAATGGCTTTTTACTACAGGAATCCAAGGTATGAAAACCCTATCCTACAAAGAATGCCTTAAAGCTCTGTACTCAGTCTCCTACAGGTTGCTGAAAGTCAGTCTATGCCTTGCATATAAGGCATCCCAGACTCAACTCTGATGGATCTCCTGCACATCTGCAAAACAAACAGCACCAGAAATACAAGATCAAAGGACCTGACCTTTGCCTGTGACATAAACAGAACATGCTGGAGGAAATAATGTGTCTCTCGTCCCCGCACTATGGAAAAATCTCCCCAATCACATGAAGCAGAATTCATCCCTGATATTCAAACAAAACCTGGATTAGTGGATGGGAAAGTCTTCTCCCTTATCGCCCAATCTTGCATATCTAAAAGCTGGCATTTTTCTGATTCCCAATGCATTCCCTTACCTCCTTCAACCTACCTGTACCAAATAAAATAAAAAGATATTTCACCCCCCCCTATACACACCCCTTCCCACTAATGCCTGGCTGCACTACAGAAAATAAACATTCGACCAAAGTAAATTTGCACAAACGACTGTTCACTTAAAGATGATGTCACTGCTTATGTAAATGTTGAAGTTTTTTGAATTGACATTTCAGAAAAAAATGCTTACCTGCTGAACTCAGTTATGCTAAATAAATTGAATTATAACAGAGTCATGTTTTGCTTTTGCAAGTGCTATGACAAAACATTGTTTCAAATGTTCTCTTATGTGGGGATCTAGACTGAACCTCATTAAATGTAAGGTCATATACAATAAAGTGTAGATGAGTGCTTAGAATTCAGTCAGTCTTATAATTCGTTTGATGTAAATACATTTGCTTTGGATATTAAACATAATGAACATGAAGATAAAATAGCTTCTTAGATATAAATTGTTAAATATGAAGATGTATGGGAAAGGGCGAGTAGTTTTAAAAGGGTTAAAAAGAATGGGAGGAAGTTAAATAATAGAATATAAAATGACAATTCAAGAATGGCAAGTGTATAGCAAACATACCGATCAGAAGAGGAGATTGTGGCATGAAGAAGTGAGGATAAAGTATTACTATACTGATCTTTCAGTGTTTTTTTCTGTAATAACATGTTGTGTTATAAAGACGAGAATGAGAAGATTTAAAAACCTGTATGAAAACCAGGACTTTATATGAAGGCCTATATTAACTCATTAACACCCAAGTGGTGTGGGACGCCTGTAGAAGCCTACACACATCTTGCATTCCAGAGCATTTCTTGAAAAATAAACTTAAAAAGGATAAGATAAAAGTAAATATTTTGTGAACAAGAAAAACTATCAAAACTGTACAAATTGCAATGTTACCAGTAAGAAGTATTCTTTGCAGTGATAATAGTGCATTTACAGTCTTTCCATAAATACTATAATATACTAGAATGCACACAAATGCAAAATTATATATTTTGCCAAACGTTCACAATTTATCACATCTTGGAAACTGTTTAACTTCGATATTTTACATTAAGAAGGTTCGTGGTCTGCACTCTTGTGGGAGAAGAGGCTGGACTCTGCCCTTCTGAGCTGGGAATTTCTGGTTAAAGGTTTATAGTGCCTGAATATTTGAACTGTATCTTACTGAAATTGGTACACCTTGTTTGCTGTAGCATAGACTAGATCCAGGCCTGCTGAATCTAGCTTTGTTTATATGCTTGTTGTTTGTTTGCTTGTTATTTCCCTGGAACGCTAATTCCACCTAATAGGCGGCTTCTCAGCGCTTCTGTGGATCACTAGTGATATCTGCATTGCTTACTGTACTTATTTCACTTGAAAGAAAGCTACTGTTTGTCGTTTTTGCATTTAAGTTACCTGTTACACATTGCACTTAAGTTACCTGGCACTTGCTCACTAAAGCAATTATATAAGTCAGCACTAAAAATTAAAAGCACTACACCCTCACTCCCCACTGGCCCTTGTTTTCAATTATAAAGGAATTCCCAATATTATTCCAGCATGTCCAAAGGTCAGTTGTCAATCTCCTCTCCGGTCCAGCTGGTGAATCTGGGAATTTTGAGGCAATGTTACAACTGCCTCATGTACACAGACAACCCTCTCCTCCACCCAACAAATTCCAACACATGTGAGAGATGCAACCATATAGCCAAACTGGAGACTAAGCTCTCTCAACTCAGTACTGGCATAACCAGTCAGGAGGAGAAGGAAACCACACTCACTACAATTCCAGTCTCACATAGACCTACCACGACAGCAAAGCAAACACATAATCACACAAAAACATACTCGGAGGCTCTAAATAAAGATATGCCTGAGCAGCAGAGACCTCCAAAGCAGACACCCAAGCAACCGCTACCCCAAAACAAAACACGTGCAACACATATCTCACAAAGCCAGTGTGCCGAACAGTCACAGCCCTTAAGACTAAACAACACACCTGATACACTTGTAATATGTGACTCTATCGTCAGGCACACTGACGTCCCGCTCACCAGGCTGAACAAGGAGAGGGTCACGGTGAGCAGCCTATTGGGCACTAGGATCCGCCACATAACACAAGAGCTCAGGTCACTCCAAGGCAAGTACAAATATGACTCAGTCATTGTCCATGCTCGTGTGAATGACCTGAGACGTACCTCCCTGGACTACATGAAAAGAGACAAAGAGGTGCTCTCTGAGCATGTAGCCCAGGCCGGTATGACACTGACCTTGAGTAGCATCTTACCCTCACCAAGAATGATGCCACAATATGAAGACAAGATGATCAATTTCAACAATTGGCTTAAGTACTGGTGTCATTCAATGGGGATCCAATGCCTGTCAGCTTGGGATGATATGCTCGACAAGCCACGATGTTTTGCTAGGGATGGCTTGCACCTGTCACCCCTGGGCTTTCGGATATTGGCAAAGGCTCTTGCTACCCCCATAGTGCCTTTTTTAGGCAAGGCTCAAAAGACAAACCCACCTCCATAGGTATCACAAGGGATAAGAAACTAAGAGTAATGTTACTCAACGCCAGAAGTCTAAACCTCAAGATGCACGCACTCGAAACTCTCCTTAGCATGGAGAACATCGATATCTGTGCAGCAACAGAAACCTGGTTCAGGGCTCCCGAGAGCACCCCAGCACTACCAGGTTATACCTCATACCATGCTTTTCGGCCCCAAAACTTGGACCAAACCACAAAAGGAGGGGGAGTATCGATATTCATCAAAGATACCCACACCTTCAGGTTGGTGGCAAAGCACGAAGCATCAGAGACTATCCATGTGCAACTAACAGTGGGTAAAACTGCCTTCCAGTTTATAGCCTGCTACAGACCACCCTCCCAAACCCAGGAACCCCACTCGGCCTTCCTGAGAACACTGGAAAATATGAAGGTCTCTTCAAACACCATTATATTGGGCGACTTCAACTACTCAAACATAGACTGGGAGCATTACTCTAGCTCCAACACCCTAGTCCAAAGGTTCCAAGAATTTATAAACTCAAATGCTATGGAACAACTTGTTACCACTCCCACAAGAGGGGAAAACATACTGGACCTGATCATCACCAACATGGGGACTCTATGCTCCAGACCAGAAGTGTATCCCTCACTGGTAAGATCAGACCATAAACTAATCTCACTGGATATTCACATCCCAACCCCACCCTCTGCCCAGAAAACCACAGTGAAAAACTTCTCTAAAGCAAATTTCACACTCTTCAGAACCGAGGTGGAATCCTTCAAAGCCCCCGGGCCTGTGGAAAATACGGCCCAGACCGCAGAATCCTTCATAAATGCATTCTATGAACACCTTCAGGAATGCATGGATCATGCGATCCCAAATAAAACCAAGACCCAATCCCCAAAGGCAGACGTCCTGTCTGGTGGACCCCAGCCATAAACAAACTATACAATAGAAGGAGGAAGCTACTAAACGATAGAGCAAAATCCCAAAAAGGGAAGGCATCACTGATCAGTATTAGCAAAAAATTACGGGCACTCATAAAATTGTCTAAGGCCAGCTTCAAGAGAAAAATTGCACAGGACACTAAGGATAATCACAAGGCTTTCTTTAGTTATGTTAGGAACCTGGGTGGTAATTCCCGGCTATGCTCAGACATTGCCAACATCCTAGCTGACAGGTTCAGTGCAAACTCCCCCCCCCTACCCACCAAAAGGGCAAATATCTATCCCAGCAGAGTGCTGCCCCCCTGACATCTCAGATGCTCAGGTAAGAGCTGCCCTCTCCAAAGCAAAAAACACAGCATCAATGGGACCAGACGGTGTCCCAGGCTGCATCCTACATGAACTCCAAGGAGAGCTAAACCCAAACATAAAACTACTGTTCAATCTCAGCCTTACTACAGGATATGTGCCCAAAGAGTGGCATACAGCAAAGTGGTCCCTCTCCATAAAGGTGGTGCCTCAATGGATCCTGGAAACTATCGCCCCATAAGCCTGACTAGCTTGGTCTGCAAAGCTATGGAAAGGATCATCATGGACCTCATAAATAAAGATATTGGGGACCTACAGACACTGGATCCTACCCAGTTCGGCTTTGTTAAGGGCAGATCCTACCTCTTAAACCTGGTTGATTTCTTTGAAACAGTCACCAAGGCCATTGACGAGGGGAAGGTGGTCCACACAGCCTACCTGGACCTCGCAAAAGCCTTCGATACAATACCCCACTCGGGCATTATAGATAAGCTCACCAGCTTAAATATAAACCCCTATGTCACTAGATGGATTGCAAACTGGCTCAAGGACAGAACCCACATGGTTAGAATTGCTGGAGCCATGTCAGACTCCAAACCAGTTACAAGTGGTGTCCCACAAGGCTCAGTCCTGGGACCTCTCTTGTTCGGTATATATTTCTCGGAGGTACAGGCCAACATGGAAGGACTGTGGCTGACCAAGTTCGTAGATGACTGCAAACTGGGTGCCATAATCGACTCTCCAGCCGACACAAGCATCCTCCAAATGGGCCTCATAGAAACAGACAACTGGTGCCAGAGCCATGGCCTCAAGCTAAATGCCAAAAGTGTATAGTCATCCCTTTGGCAAAAACAGTGCCCACAAATTACCACATAGGTGGTAATCCATTAAGTACAGAAGAAGTAATTAGGGACCTGGGGACCCAAGTTGATAGCAATCTCTCATTTGACAACCACGTGGCCAAAGTGGTTAAAAAAACATTTTATATAGCCCACCTAATCATGAAGGGATTCACATCTAGATCAGGGGAGGTCATCGTGCCTCTTTACTCATCCTTCATCAGGCCCATAATTGAGTACAATGCCCCTTTTGGGATGTACCTTACCAGAGACCTGCAGCAACTGGAAAGACCCCAAAAGTACCTCACCAAGAGGATCAAAGGGCTCAAACAGATGCCATATGCTGCCCGGTTAAAGAAACTCCAGCTCTACTCAGTGGCATACCACCTGTTCAGAGGCAATCTGTGCCTGACGTATAAAGCCATGTCCAACCCAGAATTAATGGACATGCTGTACCTGAGAAAATCCAAATCCCATTGAGCTACGCGCTCGAGAGACTTGAACCTCAGCACTGAAATAAATAGGACATGCTGGAGGGACAGATTCATAACCCAGAGGCTCCCTTCACTCTGGAATAAAATCCCAGTCCAGGTTAGGCAGAGTCCCTCATTGACTCTCTTCAAGAGGAATCCTGATGAGTGGATGGGAGATCGTAGGTTTACCCCGGGTATCACTTCTGTGTCACTGTTAGACAGAGGCACAGTATACTAACCTCGAAAAAGGGCATAGCAAAATAAATTTAAAATGGGTGGTGAAAGCCAAACACATTCTGGCTAGGCTTATAAATGCCCTAGGGCAGATAGCCTAGTATGAATCTATGAATATATTAGAACATTTTTGTTAACCAGAAATAAGCTTTCAACAAGAAATTCCTCTATGAATGCATGCTTATTGAGATATTTAAATAAATATGAAAGCATACTCTTAACTGTATAATTAGCAAAATAAATAGCTGAATATTTTCCAAGATGTTCCACTTAAAGTGCAAATTTTAAAAACTTTTTTGAAATCATCTAAGGTTTCACCTAATATCATGCAACAGTATGCAAGTCACTTTGTTTTTTTGAAGAATTAAGTACATATGGAAATACTGTTTATTTTCATAACTGCTAACAAACAAAACGTAATGTATCAGGTATAGTGTGACAGAAAAGGACACTGACAATTATTTTTTTCTTGGCATTAAGCCTCAATTGCCATTCCATCTTTTTAATTTTTAGATCTAAATCATAGCTGCCCCCTCTCATGTCCATAACAACTCTGTCAATGATAAAAAATATAAACTTTTTAAAGTTTATACATTCTGTACTATGCATATATAAGGCACTACTTAACTTTCCCTTTTTTATATCTCTGTTATGTTCCAAAATCCTGTCATGTAGCGGTCTTATGGTCTTCCCTACATAGAATGCTGGATGTGAAGTGCAAGTAGCAATATAAACAACACCTTTTGTGTTGCAATTTCAATGACCTGGTCATTGTAAATTTCTATAATATGTTTAAATTTCTAGGTAGCAGCTGTTATTAATGAATCTACAGCCACTACAAGCTCCATACAAGCTCCACATTTATTCATTTTAGAGACATAAGGTTTGTTGGACCTATCTTTGTCTTTCTCCATAATTTCTTTGATGTTTCTTCCTCTGCTATATATTTGGACCCCAAGTTTCTTTTTAAATCATTATCAAACATTCCTTCCCAAACTTTACATAATTTTGTCGCTAACTGTGGAGCATCCTGGTTGTATTGTATAGTCATAACATCACTCTTCAAACTTTGACATTGGCTATTAATTCCTCCACAAGTGCCTCATTTCAAAATAGGACCAAATCTGGTTGCTCGATTCATAATTACCTCCTTTCTTGCTGAAAGCAATAAATTAATTGGATAATGCCTCTCTTTGAACATTCTGATAAGAATGTAATCTCTTCCATGAATTTCTCATCATTACTGAAAAGCCTAGACAATCTGACCAGTTGATCTTTTAGCTGGTGTGGGAATACAGCCCACAATCTTCTGATCTTCCAGCATCAAAGAAAAGTGTGTGTGTGTGTGTGTGTGTGTGTGTGTGTGTGTGTGTGTGTGTGTGTGTACACACACACATATATATTAGATATAAACGAAAAAAGACAGTTAAAGAAAAAGATGTTTATATATATATATATATATATATATATATATATACACATATATATATATATATATATATATATATATATACACACATATACATATATATATATATATATATATATATATATATATATATATATACATATATATATATATAAGAGAGAGAGAGAGAAGTGTGTGTGTGTGTGTTTATACATTTATAGTGACTGCTAAACCAGCATGGAAGAATGGAAGAAGAAAGTTATGCCACTGCTCAGCCTAGGATACAAAGAGGAACATGGGTAAAGGCAGTTACACAGTTTTCAGGCAGGAAATGGGAACTGTAGCTAATGAGGGGCAGCTGTTCCAATTTGTATAAAATGTATTCCTCATTTATACATGTAGACTTAATGGCTCTAACCCTAGAAGGAATTCTGAGAGGAGTCCAGAAACTTGTACAGGAATGTTAGAGGAATTCTACAAGCTGCTGCAGGCCTTTTTTATTTTGGTCTGTGCTTAGTCAAGGGATACAGGAACTGTTTCTTAACTTTGCCAAGGCAAAGTGCCTGCTTGGTAGTGCCATATTTGTTTTGCTCTGAGAAATCATTCAGAGATAAGACAATATTACTGCCTGTTTTTTAAATGAAGAAAGTCTTCCTCTTTACATTTCAACTCTTCCTGTTTATCAGTAAAGGTTTATGTACTACTGAAATGTGCAGTCTCTGTATATTATGCATATCAAAATGAAAAGAAAAAGCAAAACTTTGATGTTTTACAGGCTATCACCATCTGTTTGGATCCCTAAATCTGTCTTGTGGGAATTTCTGTAGTTATGCCTAGCAGAAACAGTATCTAAGTTAATGATAGTATAATCCTATCCTCAAATATTCCTTTAAATTCAATCAGATGCTAGTTTGTTGCTATGACTGAGTATTATGCTATAGACAGCACATTGGCAACTAATGCAGTTAAACTGAAGCAAAGTTCAAACTGCAATTGCTGACAAGGGTAAGGGCCTAATAAATATATACCCTTTTGCAGTTTAGTGCCCTGGGCATTAAATTTCATTCACATTGCTCATAGTTAGAATACATGGTCTTTTTTGCTAAGAAACATTCATCGAATCATCATATTTGGAAAGAGAAAACTATTCTGGTCACAGACAGTATACCTAGCTCTTGACTGCCCCAGTCCAAAGCAGGGGGAAAGCACTGAAAGCTTTGATATTGGTTCTGTTTTTTTAAACATGTCAGAGCTTAACCCACATAGTAAAATGCTGCCGACTGTCATCCTACAGCATTTTGTTAAATGGCTGGCAGGGAATGGATACTACATGCTGATTAACATTATTCGGTCTCCATCATTTTCATGTTTAAATTGCTGATTTTTTTAATACCTCTGGGTAATTATTTCATCATCTGCACTTTAATTTTACTAATAAATTAATTCACGATGACCTAGTTCTGAGGTGGGATTTTTATTGTTAAAATGTGGTTTAATTTTTTAGAAAATAAAATTTCAGGGAAACCACATTATTTTGGTATCCAATACAGTGAAACTGCTACCAGCTGCAATATAAATTCGGGACTCAGTGGAAAAGGGTTAAGTATTTTGGTTTGTTTACATGACCTCTCAATGTGTTTGAGTATCCATCTTCAATGGCTCACTTTATTATCCAGTTCTTCAATGTAACTGATACCTTTTTCTCTTTTTATTTTACATCCTCTCCATGTTTGCTATATACTGCCTTACTATTTCTAGAGTTTACTCTTAGTTTCAATTTTTCTGTTCCACCTCTTTCTTATCCTTGCATGACCAAACTATTAGCTCCTACTGCCTTTATACTTCCTTTATGAATGAAGGCACTAATATTTCTGTCTTTGATATGAAAACCGCAGAGCATCACTTACATTTTTTAGTTTCTCCATAATGTCTTAATTGAGTGCAGTGTACCTATGCCACTATTTCTCTTGGGTTTGTTTAGCTTTTTTTTTTTTTTTAATGAACTTCTTTATAGTCTCATATCAGATTTTTCTGTTACCCTCTTACTTTCAATCCATCAATTCAACATTTCCAATAACATTCTATCACCTTAGTATTCAAATGTCTACAAATAATTCTGATCAATAACGATTTTCTCATAAGCTGCCTCTCTTGGGTAAATACTCCTGTTCTGCTTCTTTTCTTCCCTTCCCTGCTGTCTTGCTTGATATTTAACTCACATCTTAGACTGTTCCTCTTCACATTGTGCTCTACAATTAGAACCACCATTTAGTCGCATTCACATTTCCTTCCATCAGCACCACTGATGGTATCTGAATTTTCAAGCTCCTAGAATTTCATACTGTTATAGCAGATCCTTTCAACTCATTTTTCCTTAACAAGTTTCTGTTCCCCTTCACTATCTTCAGTCCAGTAAGCCAAAACCTTTAATCTTCCTGATTATGTTTTTATTCTTCCCATGGCCAACTTAATGCTAACGTACTCTTGCAGAGACACTAGTAACTGTGTGTTTATGAAAACAGTGAAACCTGTGCCGGTTACTTCCTGCAAAGGTCTTTTTTTAAACTGTAGAACAGTTAGTGCGACCACCTGTCAAGAAGGATCGGCTGGCTGGGCAAAAATTTCCTTTTTTTGTAGCAGCCTGCAGAGATAAGGTCACAGATTTGTCCCAGCAGGAAATTAAAATGCAACAGATCAGCTAACAGATGACAAAGTAATTTGTCCAGCTATGTCTTATGCAGAGCATTGAAAGTGTATGCTCAGCTAGTGCCACTGTCACTGATATAAGTAAACGACTAACATTTTATGAAAACTGATTGATATGCCATGTACTGAACCTTCCTGTACATACTTTATCTTGTACTCACTCCCATTATACATGTTTGGTCATAGACAAGACTGGAGTCAGTTCTTGGCATTGGCAGTTCCATTAAAATTGACAGTTCCAGCTGTAAGGAGGACCCTTCTTAATTAATGCACCTAACTACTTCTAACAGATGGAGTTGGGAATGTTAAGCACTTAAAAGTGGAGTTGAGTGTTTCTGGGTAGATGGGTGGACATAACTTGTCTTGGTATTCTTAAACAGAATTTATGCAGCCAAGTTACATTTCGCCACTACATTAGACCACAACCAAACATGAAATTATGTAAATTATATTCTGGTGTTTCTTTCTGCAATAAATAACATTTCATAACTTGACAAATCAGCAACAGAGCCAAAGAATCTCCCAAATGTGACATTATTTTTTTTTAAATTTTATTTATTTATTTATCATTTGTTGACTGGGAAAGTCCGACTAGGTTCCACAGAGCCTATTTTCAGCGGAGGCCCGGGGAGAAATGCTCCAGATGCATGTCTTTGGAATGTGGGAGGAAAGCCACGCGAACACAGGGAGAACATGCAAACTTCACACAGAAGGCACCCCAGCCAAGAATTGAACCGGAGAACCTCTTGCTGTGAGGTGACAACGTTAACCACTGCACCACTGCGCCGGAACATTAGTGTACAGCAATCTTTTTTCACTCTCAAAAATTGTAGCAGGAAGGCAGCACAGTAGTCTAGAGGGAAGATTTCTGCTTCATGGCTTTAGGGTTCAAGACTCAATCCTGAACTTAATCTTTTTATGGAGTTTGTGATTTCTTTCTATACTGGCTTGGGCTTTCTTCAGGCATTCTGGTCCCCCCACTTCCCCAAATTGCCAATTGCTGGGCTGTACTATATGTTCCATACATATGTAGTATTTACTCATGCTCCAGTAACACAGGTCATGGCTGAAAATAATCCCAGTAGGACCAGTTCACTTACCTGGCTAGCAAATAAACAAATTAAATTGAAATAGTTGTTGTATATTGACAGCATAAACTCAATTTATGATGTCTCATAGCCCACAGAAATAGTGTATTCACTTCTTATGTCTTTTGCATTTCAGTTCTTAAGGTTGAAGCTTGCAATAGATGTTGCCCTGTTTTCGCTCCTTGATGCACACTATCACATTTTGCCGAAGAGGGGCTGAAGTGCAACTATCTCAGATGAACAGTAAGATTTAGAATAATGTCTACTTAGCTACATGGGACTAGGAATAAGGTAAAATGGGCAGTTCACTATTCACAAAAGAGGATGACAACAGCTCAGTTTTATACTGGTGAGGGCAATGGCTCACTGAACAAGGCGTGGCTTCCCTAAACCACCATGCAACTCAGCACAGTAAGCTGAACTTCATAATGGCTTAATTTAGAGTACTGTTTCTTAACCATTAGACATATCTTTCCTGTTGTGAAGAAACTCAGTAACCAGGGTCGCTTAGCTCACCTACTGACTTTCTCACTCAAACCTAGAATCTGTTCAAATACAGCACTGCATTTTCCTGTCCACTTAAAGATCTACAAAATTTAGGTTTTGTACAACAGAAATTAAACCAGTCAGTTCAACTACCCTGAACTGCACCTGTATATATTTTAAAAGGAAAAAAAAACTATATGTGTTTATGTTCTTCCTTGTAGTTAACAGTTAATGTTTTGTTGCATATATATACAGCATTCTAGTATTCACATTCTTTCTTACTTGTGTTTCTTAAAGGGACAATCCCAGCATTTAAAATTCGGGTCGACTCTAAAGCAGACCAAAGTAACGCCCACTCAACCATGTCACTCAAATTCCCACCCACAGTGTCAATTAGCTTGGAAACATCCTGTATGGCTTCAGTTCCAATCATGGTTTGGCTCCTAACTGCACCTGCACTTTAACTTTGTGTTCCTGTCTCGGTGCTATTGGACTTAAAATCTGTGACGTTTCTCACATATGTTATGTTGGTGAACCGTATTTTTTATACTTTTTTTCTATTTACGTGCCGATATGTTGAACTGTATCCCCGAGAGGCAGTTTTACTTATATTGTTGAATGGTCCCATTATGCTGTTTGCACTGACTGTTTTTCAGCCATGTTTCTTAACTGTGATAACTTTTGCAGAATGTCCATGATTTTTGCTTATTTTCCCAAGCATTAAATTGTGCATTTTAAGCAAATTAGAGTTGAATCCTAAAGAACTGTAGTTAGGCAATACGTGCATTTGTATTTCCGACTGCATAACACCTGCCATCTGTCTCATGCTTTCCACGCACAATCGTTACACTTGCAAACTAGCTATATTCAGATCACCACTACCTGGGTCAGACGTTTCATTAATAAGCATTTATCAACTGTTCCTGCCGCTAACAGCTAGCTTTTTAGAATGATCGTTCATTGTGGATTTTTCTATAGTAACCGGAATGAACGATCATTCTAAAACGCAAAGTTTTACCGGCAGGAACAGTTAAAAAGCATTTAGTAATGAAACATCGGTCCCAGTTGCAGTTATTCATTCCTAGTGAACTACATTGTGTTTGTTACAACCTGATGGTAAAGGAGATGTTAAAAAGCTATAGATGCGGGAAATTACATTCCAATATAATGCCATTCAATGATTACTGTTAGCATGCTGTAGTGTTAAGTTTCCCCAATTTCTTTAAGTGATTTGATTTGCTTTCACTGTAGATTATGGACTAAACTTTGGTTCATTTTCATTCTTGGATTTTTTATTGTCACCAATGCATAATTGTGCACGTCTTCACAGCTATTCTGCATCTTCATTTGTTTTACTGGAGCATAGTGAACACAGCAAAATATGCCTGTATTTTGTCACTGTACTGTGTTGTTGTAAGCATACAAGTTTTCAGGTCTTCTGATGAATAATTCCCTATTTCGTTCTTTGTACTTTCATAGTCCAGTCTTTGATGGAACTGCTTTTTACTGTTACAGTGAAGGTGAATAAACGGCAATCATATTTTGCTTAATTTTCATGGTACTGTGTTATTTTGCTAATTTGATCTACTTAACAGATCTTGGAACAGAGTTTTTTCACATTACCACAGTACTAATCAAACCTGACACTGAATTTAACACCCAAAACCAGGAAATAAAAGTCACCAATCAAATGTAATGGTTTCGGTGATTTATTTGCATTTGATTTCAGGAATAATAAAGGTGCAGTTTTGTGAAACTATCCATTTGTTAATGCTATAGAAGGGATATTTGTAATGCCAACTGTAACTTAAACAGTTGATTTTAAGCTTGGTTAATATTGATAAATTGTTTCATTTCCTGTTGTCAAGTTTTTTCTAGTGACCTTAACTGAAAGATTTTTTTGGCATATGCATTTGCTTGACTATATGTTGCTTTTTATTTTTGGTATGTTGACTATATGTAGCATTTGCACTGACATTCTAACAAGTGGCTGGCCCTTCCTTTGATTACAGATTAGGAAACAGAGTTTAATTATCAGAACAATTGATTACACCTGTTTTTATGTCATCTGTGATCTTGCTGGCTATGCGTTCATAATTATAGAGGGTTACTTTGAATTGATGGCTATTTTATTTTTTTTATTTTACATTTGTTGCATAGTTTATTTTGTGAACTGACCTATGAGAAAACAGAACCTTGACAGATTTCTACTCTGAGGTCACCTGCCTGATGCCTATTGATGGGCTTATGTTTGCTTCTTTGACTACTGTAGATTTATACAACCAGCACTGAATCTAATCATCAGAAGGCCATTTTAGACAAGTTGATGGGACATTTATTAGAGTTTCAAGGGTATTTTATTCTTACAATAATTATGGTCATCTGTTGGTTCTAGGATGTCCAAAGTAGATATTTGGTTCAAGGAATTTGTTGAGATAAAATAATCTGTTTCATCCTGACTTACCGAATCGGCACATTGTTTTTCAGTTTTTGAGATTTTCTGAGGGTGGGTTTGTATTTGCCATTTTCATCTTCTTTTTGTTATGGTTTTACTGTGTCATTTCATTTTGTTTCCTTACAGTCTATGTCCTGTATTATTTTAATTGCTGTGAAAGGTTTAGCTCTGAGTCTCATTCACCCCGAGTAACCTTTATTGTTATACCTTTTAGTTTTTTACATTTTTTGAATTATTTTGCCATTAAATATTTTTAATAATTTTTGGGAAATTGCTTGTGTATTTTTGCTGCAGTGCAACTGCTATGCATCAGTAATGCAAACACTTTTGGAGGAATCTTGTGTGGCATCCACCTGCATACTTGGGAGAATTTCTATAAGAAGATTTGACTCACAAGCATTGGCTTATTGCATCAGTGACATAGCTGGCTAATAACTGGTGAATTCAGTACCTGAGGCAATGCCAAGTTTCATAAACACACTGTGGAACTCCTCTGTCATTAGGCAAGTTGTATCTTTGCTCAATCATTTGCTGATGATACCCACAAATCTAGATGCATTTTGCACTTGTTCTTCCAAATGGGTCTTGAGAGTAGCACGTTGGTGGTGGAAGCCATGTCATGGTCTCATTATTACTTAGTTCATTTCAGACTTGAGCTTCCAACAGTGTTGTCCACCATTATTAAATGGGTCCACCATAGGGTTTATACAAAATATTAATAGCAGCTGTTAGAAGGAGTCAGTGCTGATGATCCAAACAGTTGAGTCAGTGCCTATGGCACTTGGTAGGGGTGGAGGTTGGTATAATTGTGAAAGTGTTTAACACACACACACACACACACACACACACACACACACACACACACACACACACACACACACGAGGTACAGGGTTTGATTCTCACCTTTGAAACTTAAATTGGCTAGAGTTAAAATGGCTGTCAAAGGCAGCTAGCCTAATACTTCCCTATAGCTGCAACAGGTGCTGTAGATTCTGTTGCTCCAGATAGTGTCTGTCTTACACCTTCCACTTAATGTAGTTTGACCAGAAGCATTGAGAAATGAAAAGAAGGGGGTGGATTGAACACTGGTAGACAATATGTTTGCCCGAAGATACTTGGTTTAGATGTACATTATTCTACACATTCTACACAAATGTCACACAAGAAGGCATTTTTGTCCTGTGAGATTTATGCTACATCTTGCCACAGTCTTCTGAGTCACAGACAGGCTCCCAGTGTAATGTGCCCCATGCAGCTGTCCCAGGCATCTGCCCTGCAGAGTCTGAGTCATTTGATTTTGAGAGGGTTATGACTCCAGTTGTATTTTACACACAATCTCTTGTAGGCTGAATCATTGTTTCTAGGAATTTGGTTAAATCTTGCCTCGTATCACAGTTATCCCCTTAACTGTCCAGTCCTCACTGGCAATGTTAGCTTTATTATCTTCATTAAATCATATACTTAAGAAAACACTATTGGATGTGGACAGGTTGAATATTACTGTCATGTCTCTAATATGCCTTTTATAGTTAAAGTTATTCACAGGGTGGTGCATAGTCAGATGTTTTCCACTTCTCATCACATGAACTCTTAAGATCTAAACACAGCACTTAGGAAACTGCAATGTGGGAGGTACGTAACCTTCTAAAAGGTGAGAGAACAACATCTGCATTCCATCCCAGTCCTCTTTCTTGTCTTTGGGGCTTTTGATACTGAGGACTACAGCATTCTGACTGAGTACTTAAGATCATATTGTGGCATTTCTGGCATCATTGCTGAGCAGTTTGCCTCTTACATATTGTTTTATTTATTTATTTTTTTTTTTGCATTGCACTGCACCTACACAGCTGGTGATTGGTTGCCTCTAGTACCTTCCCACATCCCAAGGGTCTACTAGTCTCTCCTTAACACTCTAGACTTGTTCTGACACATGCTTGAGGCCTGTGCAGAGGCTTAGGCATCCTGCTGCAGCATCATATTGTTGCTGGGAGAAGAGTTTAATTTACACCCTAACTACTCATTACCATTCGTAACACATGCACCCAGTGTCAAATGGTCTGATATGCAGTGGAAACATGTAGCCTTTAGTCCCATTTCTGTGGTGACTCAGATAATGTCCCGCACCTAATCCCATTTAGCATGTCCCCTGTCTCTTTCAGAGCTCTGATATAAAGGGCATTGGTGCATATGCCCTCCCAGCTAGGATATGATGCCCGTCCTTCCCATGCTGCACCTCAGTGCTTTAGCCACTAATTAAACCTGAGCTGCCAGAGCCATAGTGCAGCTTTATGCCATGGTGCAGCTTTTGACTCTTACATTTGGGTTGCACACACAGCAGGTGGTTTCCTGAGGTAATTCCTCCAATATTCATTGTTTTGAATATAGGATACTACAGAGATCAAATACTGGGACCTCATGCTCACAGTGCACAAGCAGACATTTAGGCAGTCCTGTGAGAAAGTTATTTATTGTTAATCTGATGCTGAAGATATTCTGCTGTACTTCTCCACACTAGAGATTCTCTCTTGAAGATTGCTTGGAGTCTATCCTTCAATAAAGGGTATAAACTCAACTAAAGCTTATAATACAGCTAAGCCAAAGCTACTGTTGACAAATGCCTCCATTCAACATTCAAACTGCCCTCTTCTTCTTTCCCCCCTTATTGTATATGGGAAGGATAAATTCCAGTTTTTATCTCCTGTCAGCTATCCTGGCATGATTCTTGATGACAGCCCGACACCTAAAGACAATGTGCCAGCCATCACAAAGTCATCATATGATCATCTTAATAATATTACCCTAATCCAGAATATTTTTCCATCGTTGGCTTCCCTGATGGTGGACCATGTGACAGCATCACATGTCTTGGTCAGTTGTAATGCCATTTAACCTTGAGCTTACTGATAGGGGTGTTGCATGGCTTTAGCTGGTCTGTAACTAGGCTTTAGGCCATAATACATCATGCACTGGTTGCAGGATATGAAATGGCTACCAGTTGCTGCACAGATAACTTACATTAGATCCCTTATATTAACCTTCAGAGCCCTACATAACCAGTCTTCTCTCAATTTAAAGGATCTGTCGGTGGCCTATTTCTTATCAAGGTCTTTCAGCTCACCAAGTGAGGGCTTGTTGCCTCTACTGAAGGCTTTCTCACCCTGTACCACCTTACTTAAATGTGTTAATGTTTTCCCCTTGCTGTACCTCAGATACCCAAGATAAGATGCTAAGGTTGTCTGGGCCATAGTCAGGGCTTTACTCTGCATGCAGTGGTGCAACTTTTGACTCTTAAATTTTGGGTCACACAGCAGTTGGTTTCAGAAGATGGGCCTTCACTTGCTTGCGTGGTCTTTTAAAATGATCTATTTTCCCTTATATGGGTATGTGAGTCTGATGCCACCTTAGAAAGTCCTTTAAGTAGCAGACATTCATCAGTTTAAATCTATAAACAGAGCTCCCTTTCAACATTTAATAATGTATTTTAATGTATTTAAATATTTACTTATTGAAATATATTCCTATATTTACTAATGTACTACTTACTGGAATATATTTGATCTAACCTGGCAATATGTATAGTGCTTAGTTGTAATCATTTCAATATTTCAATAAATGAAATAAACACATTCCATCCTGTCTGCACACTCTTCTGCATTGTTTTGCATATTTTTGATTCATTACCACAAGGGCATAGTTTATTTATTTATTTACATTTGTTGACCGGGAATGTCCGACTGGACGTAGGTCCATTTTCAGCGGAGGCCCGGGGAGAAAAGCTCCACAGTTAAAATAAACCGTCAGTAGTTACATTGGATTACATAGCGATTAACAATTTAACATAGCAATTACTTACAGCATATTTAGACATGAAGAACATAGTACATTAGTAGACAACTAGAATCTTTATCTGTGAAGTCCATAACAGACATTAACAAATGTTACAATAAGAAGTTTCTGCTGTATAATAAATACTAGGCTTATGAGCATCTGAGCTTGCTATAATCAAGGTAGTTAGTGGAGTGGAAAGAAAGGTAGTGGTTGGATGGGGTGGGTGATATTAGAGTGGGAGTTGCAAGGGCATAGCCAGAATGTTTTTAGGTGCACTTTTAGTAAAGTTTTGAAGTTGATGCATGATGGTACGGAGGTAATTGTGTGTGGGAGGGAGTTGCATAATTTGGCTATGGTGCAAGAGAATAGTGCTTCACCAGCAGAGTTATTGGCTTTAGTGATCTGCAAGTGATTTTTGTTGCTGGATCTTAGTGGTCTGGTGGTGTGATAGGGTTGGAGTAGATTCTGGAGGGATGAGACATTTAGTGGATGGTTTACTAGTTTGTGGGCAAGTGAGAGTTGATACCACTGAAGGAGGTGAGGGAGTTCAAGCTAATGAGAGACAGTGGTGACTACGGTAGGATGCCCCTGTGGCGAATTTGGCGATTTTGTTGTAGCAGGTCTCTAGCTTGTTTAGATCGCATTGCCTTAGGTTGGTATATATTGGAGAGGCATAAAGTAGGGTGGAGATAAGGTGGGAATTTGCTATTGAAATCTTTGCTGAACTGGTGAGAAGTTGCTTATTTCTGTATAACGCTCCTAGTTTTTTGTGGACCTTTTTATGGTCATGGATACGTGAATGTGAAATTTTGGTTTATTGTCTATTTCCACTCCTAGCAATTTGGTGTGATCAGTTGGGTATATAGTGGTGTTGTCTTTTGCTGTGATGTTAAAGTGAGAGTTGTTTTGAGAATGTTTGTTGGGTTGGAAGATGAGTAGTTTAGTTTTGTTTGGGTTGAGTATTAATTGGGCATTGGATAACCACGTTTCAACAGAGGAAAAGGCTTCCTGTGTGACTTTTTGCAGTTTGGGTAGGGACTGGGCTGAGCAGATGATGGTTGAGTCATCTGCGTATTGTATGAGTGTGCCATGTTTGGTGGCAGAGGCTAGATTATTGGTGTAAACAGAGAAGAGTAGGGGTCCAAGGATGGATTCTTGGGGAACCCCTATGGAGACAGGTAGTTGGGAGATATGTCATTCTGCCATACAATGGATTGTTGGCAGTCAGACAGGTAACTCTGAAACCAGTTGGTGACTGATTGAGAGAAGGATAGGTTATTGAGGACAGAGATAAGTTGTTTGTGTGGGACCATGTCAAATGCTTTAGATAGGTCTAGGAAAGTAGCAGAGGAGAGATAGCCATTGTTTTTATGCTGAAGGATAGTGTTAGTAAAGGAGAGTAAGGCGGCGGTCAGACAGGTAACTCTGAAACCAGTTGGTGACTGATTGAGAGAAGGATAGGTTATTGAGGACAGAGTCAAGTTGTTTGTGTGGGACCATGTCAAATGCTTTAGATAGGTCTAGGAAAGTAGCAGAGGAGAGACTGCCATTGTTTTTATGCTGAAGGATAGTGTTAGTAAAGGAGAGTAAGGCAGTGGTGGTGCTGTGGTTTGGTCGGAAACCATGCTGAGTATTGGAAAGGAGGTTGTTAGTAAGGAGGTAGTCTAACAACCTTACACTTGCAAACTAGCTACATTCAGATCACCACTACCTGGGTCAGACGTTTCATTAATAAGCATTTATCAACTGTTCCTGCCGCTAACAGCTAGCTTTTTAGAATGATCGTTCATTGTGGATTTTTCTATAGTAACCGGAATGAACGATCATTCTAAAACACAAAGTTTTACCGGCAGGAACAGTTAAAAAGCATTTAGTAATGAAACATCGGTCCCAGTTGCAGTTATTCATTCCTAGTGAACTACATTGTGTTTGTTACAACCTGATGGTAAAGGAGATGTATTTTGGAGAGTGGAGAGAGAATAGCTATAGGGCAGTAATTGGTTAGTTCTGTGGAGGGTTCCGCCTTTGTGGAGGAGAATTATATGTGATACTTTCCACAGTGTGGGAACGTAACTTTCTGACAGAGATCGGATAATCAAGATGGATACTGGCTAGGCCAGAGAATCAGCTGCAATTTGTAGGTATTCACTTGGGAGGTTGTCTGCTGATAATTTGGTGGGTTTAAGTTTAGTTAAGACTTTTTTTTATATTGGAGGTAGGTACAGGAGAAAAAGAGAAGGCAGTGGGGAGATTACTAGTTGAAGGTGTGGGTTGGAGGGGAGGGGAGGGGGTTGTGTTGTTTAGCTAGTGATAGTATGGTTTGTGTTTAGTGTATGTTGAATGAGGGTAGCAATATTTTCTGAGGAGTGTGGGATGTTTTCTTCCTGCCCTTTTACAATATTGCTTACATAGGTTCATATGCTCATAGGTTGGTACTAGGCTATCAGCCCTAAGGTATATACAAGCCTAGCCATAACAATTCCCTGGCTATTTCTTCCCACAATATTTACTTCCCTGTACCCCTGTCTAGGAGGCTGACTGACTTGATCCTCGGGGTGAATTTCCTATCTCCCATCTAATCGTCAAGGTTCCTTTTCAAGAGGGCCAAATAGGCGCTCTGCTTGACATATATGGGCAGTCTATTCCAGAGTCTGTGGAGTCTCTGGGTCAGGAACCTATCCCTCCAGCATGTTTTGTTCATTGTGATGACAAGGTTTAGATCCCTGGAGCATGTGGCTCTGAGGGATTGGGATTTCTTTAAGTGTAGCATGTCCAACAGCTCTGGGTTTGACATGGCATTGTATGTTAAGCAGAGATTGCCTCTGAGTAGACAATATGCGACAGAGTATAGCTGGAGTTTTTTTATGCGGTCAGCATAGGGAATCTGCTTTAGGCCTGTGATTCTTTTAGTGAGGTTTTTCTGTGGCCTTTCCAGTTATTGCAGATGTCTTGAGAGGTACATACCAAATGGGGAATTGTATTCTATAATGGGTCTAATGAGGTATGAGTACAGTGGGACAATGACCTCCTTTTTTCTTGATGAAAAGCCCTTAGTGATGAGGTGTGCCACATAGAAGGATTTCTTGACTGTTGTAGCGATGTGGTTATCGAAGGTGAGACCACTGACTACCTGTGTCCCTAAGTCTCTTATCACACTTTCGGTGTTTAGTGTACTGCCACCTATGTGGTAATTCATGGGTACATGCTTTTTCCCAAAGGGGATAACTATACATTTCTTGGCATTGAGCTTGAACCCATGGCTCTGGCACCAAGCATCTGTTTCTGTAAGACTGTTTTGTAGAATATCCACATCATCTGGGGATTCAGTAGTGACTGCCAATTTGCAGTCATCTGAAAACTTTGTTAGCCAGAGTTCCTTAGTGTTGGTCTGTACTTCAGAGAAGTAGATGCCAAAAAAGAGCGGTCCCAAGACTGAACCCTGCGGTACTCCACTTGTCACTTGTCTGGAGATGGATTTGGAGTCGGCTACTTTAACAGTGTGGGTTCTGTCAGTAAGCCAGTTGGCAACCCATCAAGTGATGTAGAGATCAATGCCCAGCTTAGTAAGTTAATCTATGATTCCAGAGTGGGGGATGGTGACAAAGGCCTTGGTGAGGTCTAGATAGGCTGTGTGGACTGCCTTACTCACATCCACAGCTCTGGAGACTGATTCGAAGAAGTCAGGTTCAGGAGACAAGATTGGCCCTTCACGAACTCAAACTGGGTGGGGTCCAGCGTTTGAAGGTTGCCAATGTCTCTGTTTATAAGTTCCATGATAATACATTCCATGGCCTTGCAGATCAGGCTCATCAGACTGGGGCAGTAGTTCCCAGGATCCAAGGTGGATCCTCCCTTGTGGAGTGGAATAACTGTAGCTGTGCAACATTCAGTGGGCATGAAGCCTGAGATGAGGTTGTTATTAAACATGACACTTAGGTGAGGTGCCAGTTCATTTTGTAGTTCATTTATTACACAACTTGGGATGTCATCTGGTCCCATGGATGCTGTATTCTTAGCTTTGAAGAGTGTGTTTTCACCTGTGTGGCCATTATTACTGGAATTTAGCAATCTTTTGGCATTGAAATGGGCCCTGTAGGGGGTGATGGGGGGGGGGGGTGGAGTTGGCACTGAATCGATCTGCCAGGATACTGGCAATATTCTTGGGATCAGTATATTTAATGCCATTCTGTTGTAGCTCAGAGCAGATCTGAGCATTACCATTTAGATTTTTGACATAGCTATGGAATGCCTTGGGGTTGTCTTTGGAATCTTTGGCAATTTTATTTTCGTAACTAGCTTTGGAGGATTTTATGAGGGATCTCAGCTTCTTACTGAGGCTGGAAAGGGAGTTTTCTGTATCCTGGGATTTTCCTCTTTTCTGCAATAGTTTATTCCTATTGTTGTAAACTTTGTTTATGGTATATATATATATATATATATATATATATATATATATATATATATATATATATATATATATATATATGCCCAGCATTGACAGGTTACTAGCAACTTTCTAAGTTTATAAGAGGAATATTTAAAATTTCTCTCTCTTTCTGGGACTTTGTCACCCATTATTTTACTTTTTTTTCCAATTTCTTGGGCTAAGAGGTTGAGAGTTATGGTGGTAGCAGCACACTCTACCTACAGAGATCCAAGTTTTTCCTTAAGGCTGTGAATGATTGCAGTGTCCCTATACATTGTGAAGTAAACACTAGAGATGTTGCCTAGAAGAATTGATCTCAATGCTTACCAGCATCTTATCCTCGGGGTTGCTTTTTTTTTTAAACAGCAGGATTGATATGTGGGTAGTGGTAACATTACTTATTGCCCACATACATGATTATGTCCTATTTTGTTTTCTGTAATTAACTATTACAGTGATGGGGATATAGATTTTTTTTTTCTAAGTTAGCAGTCAGCATGTCCTGTTATCTGGCACAATAGATCCTGTTATAAGGACAATTACTAACCCTAAACATCCTCAAACTGCTAACAAGTTTTTTTTTTTCTCTTGGAGGGTGAGGCATTTTTTTTAAATACTTGCAGAAGAGCAGCAGTATCTGTGGCCAGTGGTTGCAGACACTGCCCACAGCAACAATCCATTTGTGTTTTTGTTTTTCTTCTTCCTGAATGAGACTGAGGTACCTGTGAATAACCACAACCATGTCTGTTTACATTGCAAAGCAAATTAGAGATTTGTCTAAAAGAGCCAATCTTGATGCTTACCAAATCTCATCTTTAGGGATGGCCCCCGCCTTCCAAAGCAGCAGGATGCAAGACTGTGTGCAGTGGTAACATACCTCTCAACTCTCCAGATCTTCGCAGAATGTCCTGATTTTTCTTGCCTTGTAAATTGGTCTGTTTCTCATAAAATGCGTGGTTTTCTGGCAAATCACTGTTGACTGAATTCAGTAAATAAGGACACACATTTGAGTTTCAGACTTTATATAGTTCAGAAAGTACATTCCAACACAAAATCCTATTATTCTAGCAACTTAATATGTGTGCATGTTTGTGTGTATATATATATATATATATATATATATATATATATATATATATATATACACACACACACACACACACACACACACACACACACACACACACACACACACACACACACACACACACACACACACACACACACGCACACACACACACACACATATATAGCACGTATGCATGTCAGACCTATGTCCCTCTTGGACAGGAGCAATTGGTGCTGTTCATAGACTCGAACTGCAAATATAGACCATACAACATGGTCAATAAACGAACAAGGATATAGTATGGGTAGGCTTATAAAGGCCCCAAGGCCATTAGCCTATTAACTTCCTACGAATCTGCAATGACTAGAATGTTGGATTCTGTGGTGACTTGCCTAATGGGCTTAGAAGCAGAGGCTCCATGAAATGTAGCCATACTTATTGATGTGGGTGTTGTTTTGAAAGAGTGCGTTCAGGGTTGTTGAGGGAGTTTGCTGCGTACTTCAACTAGGAGGTCTTTGAGGTTTAGGTAGTTTACATTTAAGTGCCTCACCATATATGGGCCTATGGGTCTGCTTTGAAATGTGTGTGTGTGATAGGTGCAGTGTGTGTATTACCGACAACCTCATTCACAGTAGGGGTGCTTTTATGTGAGAGCTTTGCCTCCAGTGACATTGTGTAAATACATCTCTCACATACCATATATTTGTTTGAGAATTAACTGGTTATCAATAAACATGAGAGAATTTCTACATTGCCTCAGTATGCCCATATCCACCAAGCTGGTAAGGGAGATAATGGGAAAGTTCATATCCATGGCAACAGACCCTTTTACAAGTTGGAAAGGCTCACCCAGACTCTGCTACAGTTTGCTCTTAGGGAAAGGTTAGTTTGCTTTTTATTTGCTGTATTCTGTATTACTTTATTGCCTTTTTCTATTTTGTATACTGTGATTTGTTTTCTTTACACTGTGTTTTACTTGTATTCTGCTTTTAACTGCATATTAAAACTTGAAAAGACACTACATCTATGTCTCTTGTGAGTTAGAAATATTCCCCACCCTCCCACCCAGTTAGCGTTGTATTTTGTACTGTTTTGTTTTTTAAACATTTTGTCTTTTAAAAAAAACCTATTTTTTTTTTTGGCCCCTTTTTTGCCCCCCCTTTTTTTTTTGGTTTAATTTGACCAAAAAAAATCCCCCCTTTAAATTTCCCTTTTTTTTCTTTTTTGCCTTTTATTTTTGGGCCCTGGGGGTTAAAAAAAAAAGTTAAAGCCAAAAAACCCAATTATCATTTTTTTTTTTTGGGAAAAATAAACCCCTTTTTTCCCAAAAAAAATTTTTTTTATTTAAAATTTTTTTTTTGGTTTTTTCCAATCCCTATTTTTTGGTTATTCCAATTATTTTTTTTAACCAAAAAAAATAAACCCAAAAAGGGGTTTGGGCCCCCCCCCTTTTTTACCCCCTTTTTCCCAAAATTTTTAAAATTTTTCCCCTTACCGTTTTTTTTAAAAATTTTTTAATTTTTTTTGAACTTTTCCCCAAAATTTTAAAACTTAAGTTTAACCCCAAAACTTTTAAAACCAAATTTTTTTTTTTAAAAAAAAAACCCCCCTTTTCCTTTGGTGAAAACATTTCCCCCCCAAAGGTGGTTTTAGGATTAAAAAAAAAATTTTTCCCCCAAATCTTTTAAACCTTTTAAAAAAAGGGCCATCAAAAAAATTGGGGGGGGGAAAAAAAAAGACCCCCCCAAAAAAAAAGTTATTTTTTTGGGGGGAGCCCCCGAAATTCCTGCCCCCCCCCCCCTAAAAAATTTTTTAAAAGTAAAAAAAATTCCCTTGGGGATTAAGGGGGCCCTTCCCCCTTGTTTTCCCCCTCCCCTTTGGGGTTAAAAAAAAAAAAAAGAAGGAAAAAGGAAAAAAAGGTTTTTGGAAAAAGTTAAAAAACCCAATTTTAAATTTCCTTTTTTTTTGGAAAAAAAAAAAAAAAAAAAAGATTTGGGCTGTTTTTTTCCCCCCCAAAGAAAGGTTTAATAATTTTGCTTTTTTTTTTTATTTTTTTTTTTTTTTTTTAAAAAAAAAAAAAAACAAGCCCTTTTGGAAATTTTTGTGCTTAAAATTTTTTGAAAATTCCCTTGGTTTTGAAAAAAAAGGGAAAAAAAAAAAAAGGAAAAACCCCAAAAAAAAAAATTTTTTAAAAAAATTTATTTCCTTGCCCCCCTTTTTCTGGGGTTGGAAAAAAAAATTTTTTTTTTTTTTAAAAAAAAAAGAAGCCCCCCTTTTAAAAAAAAAAACCCCCCCCCCCCCCCCCCTTAATTTTCTTTTTTTGAAAAAAAACCTTTTTTTGATTTTTTTGGTCTGGGTTTTTTTTTGCCTATTTTTGGAAGGGGCATCAAAAAAT
The DNA here is from genome assembly GCF_019279795.1 of Protopterus annectens. Lineage (NCBI taxonomy): Eukaryota > Metazoa > Chordata > Ceratodontiformes > Protopteridae > Protopterus > Protopterus annectens. The sequence goes on along the minus strand of NC_056727.1, from coordinate 716,723,441 downwards.
AAAAAAGAAAAAAAAGGCCTTGGCAAACCCCCCTTTTTTTGCAAAAAAAAAAACTCTTGAAAAAAAAAAAAAAAAACAAAAAAAAAAAAAAAAAAAATTTTTTTTTTTTTTTTTTTTTTTTTTTTTTTTTTTTTTTTTTTTTTTTTTTAACGGGAAAAGGGTTCCTGGGTCCCAAACACCATTTTTTTCTCGGATTTCCAAACTTTCCTCTGGTGAAAGAGCAGGAATTTCCCCAAACTTCCCTAACCCAAAAGTTTTTTCCCCAAAGGGGGGGTTGAAAAATCACCTTGTTCTCAATGCATCCAAAACCAAAATCTTTACTGAATCTAAAAACACCTCTATCAATAACTCCTTCTCCATAGTCAGTCAGAATAAGATTCCAATTGAAATAGTCTCCCATACAAAACTTCTAGGTGTTATCATTGAACATTTAAAGTTTGACATTCATATACAAACTAGTATTAAGAAAACACACCAAAAGCTCAGAATGCTGTATCATCACAGCTGCTATCTCATTCCCTCTTCCAAACATATACTGTCTATTTTCTACCTCATCCCCTCTCTGTTGTATGGAGCCCCTCTCCTTAACCAACCTTCAATCCACCCTAAAGTAAAAACGGTCATCCTGCTACAATAAAATCTCTAAGTTTGCTACTGGGACCAAATCTTCCTCCCACCACTGTGGTGCACTCCACTCCTTGAACTGGCTGGAACTCCCACACTATATCTCTTACATTCAACTGTTAACTGCTCACAAACTCATTTTCAAACCCTCTAATTGCCCTTCCCTCTCCTCCATACTCACCTTGCATCATCCTGACAGACTACTCAGGTCCAGTAACTAGAACCTCCTTGAAGTGTACAAACCGTTATGTGCACCTGGGCAATTTCTCCTGTCTTTATCCCTCGCTCGCCTATAGAATTCACCCCCCCATTAGAATCACCCAAAACCACTCCGCTTTCAAGACCATGCTCCATTCTCATATGTCTTCTCACTGGGAATGCTCACGCTTTCACCCTACCTGACTCTCTCTCTATCATTTCTGTTCCTCCATCCTTTTTTTCTCTTCTTTCTCAAAACTCTACCTAGTGACTCCATTCATTTCATTTCCACTCCCTCTCCCTTTCCTCCTTTCTCATAACTCACCCTAGTGACTCCCTTCATTTCATTTCCACTCCCACTCCCTTTCCTCCTTTCTCATAACTCACCCTAGTGACTCCCTTCATTTCATTTCCACTCCCTCTCCCTTTTTCCTTTCTCATATCTCACCCTAGTGACTCCCTTCATTTCATTTCCACAGCCTGTCCGTCTTCCTTTCTCATAACTCACCCTAGTGACTCCCTTCCTTTCATTTCCACTCCCACTCCTTTTTTTCTTTCTCATATCTCACCCTAGTGACTCCCTTCCTTTCATTTCCACTCCCACTCTTTTTTTTCTTTCTCATAACTCATCCTAGTGACTCCCTTCATTTAATTCCCACTCCGCCTCCCTTTTTCCTTTCTCATAACTCACCCTAGTGACTCCCTTCATTTCATTTCCACTCCCTCTCCTTTTCCTCCTTTCTCATAACTCACCCTGACTCCCTTCCTTTCATTTCCACTCCCACTCCCTTTTTCCTTTCTCACATCTCATCCTAGTGACTCCCTTCATTTAATTTCCACTCCATCTCCCTTTTTGCTTTCTCATAACTCACCCTAGTGACTCCCTTCATTTAATTTCATTTCCACTCCCTCTCCCTTTTCCGTTTCTCATAACTCACCCTAGTGACTCCCTTTATTTCATTTCCACACCCTCTCCGTTTTCCTTTCTCATAACTCAGCCTAGTGACTCCCTTCATTTCATTTCCACTCCCTTTCCTCCTTTCTCACATCTCATCCTAGTGACTCCCTTCATTTAATTTCCACTCCATCTCCCTTTTTGCTTTCTCATAACTCACCCTAGTGACTCCCTTCATTTAATTTCATTTCCACTCCCTCTCCCTTTTCCGTTTCTCATAACTCAGCCTAGTGACTCCCTTCATTTCATTTCCACTCCCTCTCCCTTTTTCCTTTCACATAACTCACCCTAGTGACTCCCTTCATTTCATTTCCACTCCCTCTCCCTTTTTTCCTTTCTCATAACTCACCCTGGTGAATCCCTTTGTTTCATTTTCACTCCCTCTCCCTTTTTCCACTCCCTCTCCCTTTTTTCCTTTCTCATAACTCAGCCTAGTCACCTTTCACTGTTCTACTCTCCTGCTAATTCCTCCTACCCCTCACCTCATGAAACTGACTGCATTAAGTGCCTGCACTCCAAATTGTACTTGTGTACTATAAAATACTTGTTTTAATTTCATTCAATACTTTGTTACAACACCTTGCTCAAATGTTATTTTTCTGTCTTCTATATTGCTGTGTTTTTAGTAGTTTTGAAAACTGTATTATACTTAACTTTGCAGATATTAGCTATGTAATAATTGTATATGGAGCTTTTCTCCCCAGGCTTCCACTGAAAACGGGCTCATTTTGGCCCAATGGACGTTCCCGGTTAACAAACTGCAAATAAATAAATAAATAAATAAATAAACAGTCAGCTGTCTGTCGGGTGCCAGAATCTGACACATAAGACATGCACTCAGGTCACTCCATAACAAGTACAAGTATGTCTCTGTCACTATCCACGTGGGTATGAATGAATGACCTTAGACGCACCTCCCTGGACTACATGAAAAGAGTCATGGTGGAGTTCTCAGATTATGTGGCTCAGGCAGGTATGACCCTAGCTGTGAGCAGCATCCTACCGTCATCCAGAATGGTACCGCAGTACAAGCAGAAAATGATTGACTAACAATTGGCTAAGTTTCTGGTGTCCTTCTAAGGGGATCCAGTATCTGTCTGCTTGGGATGACATGACTGACAGACCCCAATGCTTTGCCAGAGATGGCCTGCATCTGTCACCCCTGGGTTTCCAGATACTGGCTAAGGCTCTTGCCACCCCTATAGTGCCTTTTTTACGTGATGTTCTAAAGACCAAATTACCACCATAACAGCTATAAATAAATGCAATCTCATGGTCATGCTGCTCAATGTTAGAAATCTAAATCTCAAGATGCACTTGCTTGAAGCACTCCTCAAAATGGAGAACATCGACATTTGTGCTGTAACGGAGACCTGGTTTAAAGCAGCAGAAAGCACCCCTGCACTACCAGGCTAAAACTCATTCCACACCTGTCAGCCTCAGAACACAGACTGAAGCTCCAAATGTAGTGGTGTTTCTATATTCATAAAGGATATGCACACCTTCAGACTAGCAGCCCAGCATAATGCATCTGAGATACTTCAGGTACAAATAACATTGTAACATTGGTAGAATGGTAATTCAGGTCGTAGCCTGCTATAGGTACCCAACCATGTCCCAAGACCCTCATTCCACATTCCTAAGCACCCTGGAAACTATTAGGATCCAACCCAGCACTCTCATACTAGGTGACTTTAACTACCCCTCCATCAACTGGGAAAACTACTCATGCACTAATACACTGGCCCAATGCTTCCTGGAATTCATCAATTCCGATGCCCTGGACCAGCTAATTATTGTCCCCACTAGAGGAAGCAACTTCCTTGACATGGTTATTACTAACATGAGCAACCATTGCTCTACACCAGTAGTCAATTCCTCCCTGGTTAGATCTGACCACAAGCTAATCACCATGGAAATCCACATCTCACCTACACCCCCCCCCCCCCCTCAAAAGTAACCACCATGAAAAACTTCTCCAAAGCTGACTATAGGCTCCTAAAAAGAGAGGTGGCTAATTTCACAGCATCCATGTCAATGAAAATAGATGCATGACTGCCAAATCATACACCAATGCACTGTACGAACATGTACAGAAATAAATGGAGCTATCCATACCCAACAGAACCAAGACGCTCTCCTCCAAGAAGCCAATCTGGTGATCCCCTGCCATTAATAAACTCTACAACAGAAGGAAGAAACTGTTACAGAAAAAGGTGAAGTCCCAAGACTGGAAAAACTCCCTTATTAGCCACAACAAAAAGTTGAGATCGCTCATCAAAATCTCTAAAGCCAGCTATGAAGGCAAAATTGCAGCAGACACTAAAAACAACCACAAAGCCTTCTATAGTTATATCAAGAATGTCCACAGTAATACCCAGGTTTGCACTTAGTTACTGCACAATGGTACCTCCTATACTGGGCCAACAGATATTGTCAACATACTGGCCGACAGATTCAATGCCAACTTTACCCCTCTCTCCCCCCAAAGGACCAATCACAATACAGGAGGAATGCCAGGTACCCAGTATTACTGCAGCACAGGTTAAAGTTGCATTGTCCAAGGCCAAGAATACAGCTTCCATGGGACGTGATAATATCCCTGGATGTGTTCTATATGAACTACATGGTGAACTGGCACCACATCTGTGTGCCCTGTCATCCCTCTCCATAAAGGGGGAGCGACTACAGACCCTGGGAATTATTGCCCCATTAGCCTGACAAGTCTGATATGTAAGGCTATGGAGCGCATCATCGTGGACCTAATTAATAATGATATAGGGAATCTCCAAACTCTAGATTCCATGCAATTTTTTTTGTGAAAGGTAGATCATGCCTGCTCAACCTGGTTGACTTCTTTCAGTCAGTCACCAGAGCTGTGGATGAGGGCAAGGCAGTTTATACAGCCTACCTCGATCTGGCCAAGGCCTTTGATACCATTCCCCACTCAAGAATTATTGCTAAACTCACCAAACTAGGTATAAACCCCTATATCACTAGGTGCGTTTCAAACTGGCTCACAGATAGAACCCACATTGTGAAGTAGCAGACTCCAAGTCAGACTGCCAACCAGTCACGACTGAAGTCCCACAGGGATCAGTCCTGGATCCCCTCCTATTTGACATCAACTTCTCAGAAGTCCAGGCCAACACAGAGGGACTCTGGCTAACAATGTTTGCAGACAACTGCAAGCTGGGAGCCATTATTAACTTCCCAGGTCATGTAGACATCCTACAGAAAGGCCTCACTGAGACCAATGACTGGTGTTGAAACCATGGCCTTAAGCTTAATGCCAAATAAATGCATCATCCCCACTGGTGTTGAAACCATGGCCTTAAGCTTAATGCCAAATAAATGCATCATCCCCTTTGGGAAAAACTCAGTTCACACTAATTACCACATCGATGGGAGCCCACTGAACACTGAAGGTGTTATAAGAGATCTGGGGACACAGATTGACAGCAACCTCTCCTTTGACCACCACATTGCCAATGTGGTCAGAAAGTCCTTCTATGTGGCACATCTCATTACCATGGGTTTTGCATCCAGGAAGAAAGAAGTTATCCTCTCTCTCTGCTCTTCCCTCATTAGGCCAGTCATCGAGTATAAAAACCCATTTGGCATGTACCTCAAGAGACACATGCAACAGATGGAGAGGCCACAAAAGTACCTGACAAAGAGGATCCTAAGTCTTAAAAACACATTTCCTACATGGACAGACGCAAAAACCTCCAGCTATTCTCTGTCTCATATCATCTGCTAAGAGGCGATCTCTGCTTGACTTACAAAGCCATGTCTGACCCAGCTCTGTTAGAAATGCTACATCTAAAGAAATCCCAATCCCTCTGGACCACATGCTCCAGAGACCTCAACCTCATTACCACAATCAACAGAACATGCTGGAGGGACAGGTTCATAACCCAGAGACTGCCCATGCTCTGGAATAGACTTCCTAGACACATCAAGCAGGGCACCCCACTGGCCCTCTTCAAGAGAAATCTTGATGAACGGATGGGAAATAGAAATTCACCCCAGAGATCACTGCAGTGGCTCTACTTGATAGAGGCACTGGGAATTAACATCAGGTGGCACGATGCCAGGGCACTTCTATGGGCTAGGCTTGTAAAGGCTCCAGGGCCATTAGCCTAGTACACACCTATGAACCTATTAGCCAGCTGGAGACATTTTATTTGTTTTGATGAATGTACTCATTTTTAATTGTAAACAGTTCTTGCAAAGGACTGTAACACACATGATTTTTGTTTTTGTTCTGAAACAAGTTGAACCTGAAAAAAATGGAAAAAGTGGCCCACTCTTCTAATGTGGTCAGTAGCTTCATATGTGTTAGCACAATCTACCTGTGTATGTATGTGTCAAGTCTTTCAAATGTTACCTTGAAAATATGGACAAACAAAAAATAATTAGGGAGAAGCTTTCATATTAGGTACTGTTACTGGGTGCTGTTAACTCAAAATAATTTTCAAATTTAGGAGGGATGGAACAAAAGTTTGAGAAAAAATTAGATGTGTTCCCTCAAATTCGTGAGACCTGAGAGGTGAATGTGTGCATGTGTATTGGACTTTTATGATTTATGATTGAATATTAAGTAATTTTTGGTTTCAATAAGTTAAAGAAATATCTATATGCACACACACACATGAATGAAATATTTAGTAGCAAGGCTTCAATAACAAGATGGAGGAGGGTTACTAATGGCATTCTGTATCTTCACAGTAACCAAGCTGTGAATCCCCCCAAGTTGTCTTTTTGTGTTGCAACTAGTGGTGATGGTAGATAAAAGCTAAAATGATGTGCTAATAGCTTGTGTTTGTATTGCACAGGGACCAGTTTGCAATTACCACTTGTGAATGTTCTTCTTTGTCATTTAATGAGATTGCTTACTAAAGCTGAGGCCTATGCGGAGGTAAATTTGGGTAGGAATAATTTTTGTGAGTAAATAACTTAGACTAACCTTGCTGAAAAAAATCTATTATAAACTACAGCTGACCTAAGTAGTAATTTTTTATAAATTATTTATTTATTCATTGTATGTTAATCAAGCAGTACATAATATACACAGACTCCATTGGTAGTTTTCCATGATGATAGGTATAAAAAGGTTAGGAAATTGAAACTCTAATTTCATCCACAAAAGATTGAAAGAAAATAATATTTATTT